>NC_138774.1:86604211-86754211 GCF_965119305.1 Pelophylax lessonae
GAAGAAGAATGAACTTAAATGATTTAACAAATGGCTGCAATATAACAAAGAGTGAAAAATTTAAGGGGGTCTGAATACTTTCCGTACCCACTGTATGTAGCATGAAGGATTTTGTTTTAGGTCCACACAGAACACTGATGTATGAACAAATGGATCTTCCTGGCAATCGGTAAGAGTATGGTTCATACAGCGTATGTGTAAAAATTCTTCTAGCTCCCAAAATGTCAAATATTCACATGATATAATCTAATCTACTATTTTATATTCTACTATTCAATAGGGGGAGGTGTGATAATAGGCATGCACACACATATTTGTATATACTGACCAGTAACGCAGATTTTTGTACATTTGCTTTTTTTTTTTTTTTACTGATCTTAAAATGGTGCTAATTTACTGATATTAACATGTCTGTGTGTACAGGCCCATTGAAAGAAATAGGCTGAATTCAGAACAAAAAAAAACCCTCCTAAATACCTTGCATTTTTGATTTCCGTGTGCAAGAGCCCTTATATAGTAAGTACAAACTAAACAAGAGGTACTAAATTAAGAGCATAAAAATAAACATAGCCATCAACAAGTCTAATGATGTTAACAGTATCTAGAGAAGATAGATAGATAGATTTTTTTTTTATGTGTTTGATTCCTATTTTCAGCATTATCTGTATTAAAGTAGAGCTATAGGGAAAAAACATTTTTTTCATTTTGGATAGAGCAAGGGAGGGTTATTATCAGATTTTTTTTCACAATCTGTGTCCCATTACAGAGATTTCTCTTCACTTCCTGTCCCATAGCAAAACAGGAAGTGAGAGGAAATCCCTGCAAATTGGGGAGGGGGGATTCCTTGGGGACCCCCAGGTCACCAGAACTAGTGTGCTCATTGGAAGATTTCCCCTCTGTTACTTTTCTGGGGGCAACCCAAAATTTAGGATTTTCTTTTACTTTCACTTTCAATGAAAACGGTAAACCGGACAAATAGGGGGGTTGGATCTCCTTCACGGGGACACACTATTGCCACCACATTCCTGGTAGCGTACATCATGAAGAATTAAAGCGCAAAACATAATTTGTTGAGCCCAGTGTTGTTTTTCTTCAATTTTTTAACCACTGCTTTTCCTTTACACCAGTGCTGAAAAATAACTGGTGAAGTCAAGTAAAAGCTAGATATAAAATGTTAAAATGAATTGTGTTTAAAAACACAAGTTCTGAAAAATTCTCCCATGTAGTGCTGCTATCCCCCCACTGCAAGGATTAACTGCTGGTTTAGGTCTAGGGGAAAATAAGATCTGCAACCCCAATTCCAAAAAAACATTGCAGTAATATGCAAATCTCATAACCCCACATTTTTTCCACAATAGAAAACATATCAAATGTTTAAAGTGAGAGAATGTACCGTTTTAGGGGGAAAAAAAGGTTGACTTTTGAAATCAATGGCAGCAACACATCTCAAAAAAGTTTGGACAAGACAACAAAAGGCTGGCAAAGTGGTACTAACAAGGAAGAACATTTTGCAACTAAATCAGGTTAATTGGCAACAGGTCAATAACATGATTGGGTAAAAAGAGCATCTTAGAGAGGCAGAGTGTCTCAGAAGTAAAGATGGGATGGGTTCACGCTGTGTCTAAAAATTGTTGAACAAGTTTGGAATAATGTTCCTCACCATAAAACTGCAAAGACTTTAAATATATCATCTTCTACAGTACATAATATCATCAAAAGATTCTGGAGGAATTTCTTTGTGTGCAAGGGACAAGGCCGATCTTTGGGTCCTCAGATGTAACTGTATTAAAAACAGGCGTGTATCCCCTCCTGACTCCACACTATAGTTACCCCTTTATTGAGCTTTCCCAGTGATCACCTCTTTAATGGGGTAATATTCCTCTAGATCAACTATGTGGAGAACAGTTGTTTTTACTTGCAATATATTCACTTTTTATTCAGATAGAGCATGGATGTACCAAACCTTTCTCCTATAATAGCATTGTTTCTACTGTTATTTTATAGACCCAGCTCTTCCGGAGCACCTAAGCCTTTTGTTTGGGTTCTGTTACTCTAGATTTATCGTTCTTTTAGATTGTATTTTTATACAAAGTGCCTGTACTACACTTACTGTCACGTGAAGACTGATATGCTGATGAGTCGGAGCCTTCACTGTTTTAGAAGTATTTTCTTAATATTTTGAAAATCAATAAAAATTAAAAAAAAAAAAAAAAAGAACACGCACGATTCTGAGATCAATATCAACATGGGCCCAGGAATACTGTCTGAACGCAGATCACCATTCCATCCCATTTTCTCTGGGCCAAAGCTCATTTAAAATGGTCTGTTGCAAAGTGGAATCAAAAGACCGATTAATCGAAATTTGACATTCTTTTTGGCAACCATGGGCACTGAGTCCTTCAGACTAAAGAGGAGAGCCGCTGTGCAATGTAGAGGTCTTGGGGCCCATGGGAACCACACCACACAGAAACCACCAAAGAGAGAAGGGGGCCAATTATCAAAGGGATGCCTCACAAGATGGAAGTAGTAGTAGATGTTTTAGGGGTGGTGTGACTCCCATGGGTCCTGTGTCCACCCCCTAGACTTCTACATTGCATATGCTATGCGTCTGGAAAAAATGTTGTACAAAAAAAATTTCCCTATCCTGAAGAAGCATCTTTCACCATGAAATGCGTTGATGTAGAATCCAGAAACACTGTCTTATACGCTACAACACCATAAGATTGGAATTGTGTGATTATTATAATGGTTATGTATCTAGGTCCAGTTCTCCTATGGCAATATTTATGTATTCTCCCCATATAGGGTTTTTTAAACTGTTCATTGTGTTCATTTAAATTAATATGAATAATTTATATTTTTTTATACTTTGCTTGCTTCATGTTTTTTTTCCTGTAAAGTCCATTTTATAGAGTAGCAATTTTGTTTCTCCATGTAGGTTTGTGTAAAGAGTAGGATGTGGTACAGTGATAGCCTAGCTTGATGGTGGTGAGTGAAAAGAATGATCCTTACCTTGGTGGTCAGTGAAAAGAATATTCCTTACATTGGGGGTCAGTAGGAAGAAAGTTTCTTACGTTTGCAGTAATTGTTAAAAATCCGCCTTAGAGATAGCTACACATATCACTGATGTCAATGATTACTCATCTGAGAGTTATTGCTCAAGGAACCCCTAGCAACCTCTGGAGGAACTCAAGCCTTTTTATGGAACACTAGTTGAAGAAAGGCTGCTATAGGAGCTATACATGACTATAGCAATGACAACAGGCTCTGAGCTTCTTTAGGTGCAGAGATTAATGTAAATGGCTCTATGTACTCAGTAAAACACAGCTAGACTTAAATGGCAGTACTATATAGAGCAGCATAGTAAATAGTTATATCTATTTTTAGATATGTAGTTGAGTTTGCACCAAAGATCAGAAATGAACAAATTGCTTATAATATTGTGCACTTACATGTTCAGTTTGGATTGTGTTGAATAAAGTGGGGACTTGGTACCGCGTGAATCCAATGACTCCAGTAGGGATGGAGATAAGCAGCACAGAAAAGGACAGAAATGCTGCCAATCCAATAACAATTAGCCCACCTCTATGGCAAAGAGAAGCTGCTGATCTGTATGCTTCCTAAAGGACTTCAATGCATTAGATCCAGTCAATCTCCAGTTTTTATGTCCATCACAGAACGACGATCAGATCTGAAATTTGTGCCGTACTGTTGGTTAACTGAATAAAAGGCCCGCCATACCATGATGAAGCTACCACGTTAGAGTACCAGACCTGAGCGGATCTCCAGGTTGGGTCCATCATCTTGAAGGGCTGAGAAACTACTTTACATGTGTACATGTGTGGTGGGGACATATCTTCACCCAAAATGTGTGTGAGTGAAAGTTGGCAGGCTTCTATTCTGGATCAGGTCAGTGGAATGAGATGTTAATTCAGTAAGGGATAATCTGGGAGATTATACATACCTCTGGGAGATGGGGGCCGCTGGAGCTTTATGCTGAGCCAGCCACTCAGCCCCCACCCTAGAGAGAATCCGTAACATCCTGTCTAAACATAACACCTAACACTGCGGATGATGTGAAGAAAAGGTTTATAATACTCGCGCCCAGGTGCAAATAAATTAATATCTGTGGGAAGCTGCAAAGTAATCAGGTGCACTATGTGATAGTGATCTATGAATGTGTGAAAAAGAAAAAATACTGCGCTACCCTATTTAATCTGATTAAACAGCTCAATGAATGTGTTAATCAACGGTGAAATAATAAATAAATATTATTAAATATATAGTTGATGTATTTAAATTATATAGTGAATACTTATATATATATATATATAGTGGGAAAAAAGGATGAGTATGGATCACTCCAATAGACTCAAATACATATAGTGCAATGTGAACCCATACAAAAAATATGTGCAAACAACAATGGTATACAAATATAGCAATATTATCAAGTGCAATTATTATATTAAATAGTGACAGTCCATATAAAACGTGACTAAAGTGCAAAAGTGCTTGGTATAAGTCTCTTTCGTGCAATATGCAATCGGTGGTGACTCCTGTGACCCTCTGTTTCACCCTTCAGTGCTCAAAGGTAAGGTAGCCCACTTACCAGATGTAGTGGATTCTTATGGCATACGCCAAAAAGAATCTATATTCACTTGTGTGTTTCTCCTTATATCAGATGATCCGATTCCGTGTTGAGCCCATATACACTCGGGTTAGAGAGAAAAAAGAAGAAAATGCTCCTCATAGTGTAGAAAGGTAACGACCTTTATTTTCACTCGAACACATTATAAAACACACTCTTCATATTAAAACATCCGGTAAAAGTCCATAAAAAACTCTGATAAAACTCCAAATACTGTATAAACACTGTGCAAACTCGCAAGAAAAAACGGTGAAGGGTCACAGCAAAAAGAGGTACCCGTTTAAGGGTCAGCTTGTAAGGTAGTATACCGCTACTGAGCTCCTGTATTGCCTCGCGGCACGGTGTGACAGGACGCTGGTGGTTCTCCGCTGTTTGCGCCGTACCCGGCGTGCGGTCCAGCTAAGGCTCAGAGCGAGGCAGCGTGCGTCCCAACTTGACGCGTTTCGTCAGAGATGTGACGTCTTCAGAAGTGGTACGTGCGCTGCGTGTCAGCTTGGTTTTATGCGGAAGGATTCGGTTAAACCCGCCTTCTCTCCCGCCTTGATTATATCCTTAATCTATGCAAACCGGAAGCAATTCATTATGTCCGTAATCATATTTCTGTATGCCTATTATTCTTATTATTCAATGTAATTGAATGCAAAAAAACTTTGGATATGAACCGACTACGGTTCATTGTATTCTCCCCAAGAACGTTGCATATATAATTCATGACCATTTTCTTTCCTATTAGTAACGGCCTGTATTAGTCTTATTCTATAACATAAAAAGGATGTGGAAATCAATCAATTACTTCCGTGTAGGACAATGACCGATTATTTACATTTTTTAGTTAGTGAATTTTTCCCTTTTGCCTCATTAACAATACATTCTGTGGGTGTTATAAATATGATCATTATCAAATACATTATTTACAGCTTTTCAGTATACTATGACCTTAAATAAATAAATAAATTTCCGTTATGTGATTACCTCGTTTTATCAATAATTAATTCACTCACTGGTAGAGGAAAATATTGATAAAAAATTATTATAATTAATAAAAATTATAATATATGAAAAAACCTTTACAATAATCAGTATAATTAAACATTATAAAACATTATAAAACATTACAAAAACCCCTTATTCATGTGTTAAAAATTAGATATAAAACAATTGATGTCTAAATCTTTGTTCATTCCACCAGGTTGTAAAGTGCCTAGTTCACATATCCAAAAAGTTTCGTTTTTGGATATGGCAATTTTTCTATCTCCTCCCCTCCAATGAGGGTCTACCATATCTATACCGCAAAACTGTAGTAGTGAGGGGTCCCTATTGTGATGCGTCCTAAAGTGCATGGAGAGGCTATGTTTTTTGTACCCCCTCCTGATGTTGCCAAGATGTTCCCCTATTCTGATACTCAAAGAGACACCAAAGAGGATGGTGTCAACCTTTTTGGATTTCAAAGGTTTTTATGCATGCAAAAAATGCAAGGCTTGTAACACAGTAAGAATGAAAGCTAGAAAACAAACTTCCTTTATATCCCATGTCACTTCTAAGGAATATGAAATCAAAAAATTAATTATATGTTCAAGTACCCACGTTACGTACCTGGCCACATGCCCATGCGGTCTACAATATGTAGGCCGTACCACTAGAAAATTGAGTATCAGAATAGGGGAACATCTTGGCAACATCAGGAGGGGGTACAAAAAACATAGCCTCTCCATGCACCTTAGGACGCATCACAATAGGGACCCCTCACTACTACAGTTTTGCGGTATAGATATGGTAGACCCTCATTGGAGGGGAGGAGATAGAAAAATTGCCATATCCAAAAACGAAACTTTTTGGATATGTGAACTAGGCACTTTACAACCTGGTGGAATGAACAAAGATTTAGACATCAATTGTTTTATATCTAATTTTTAACACATGAATAAGGGGTTTTTGTAATGTTTTATAATGTTTTATAATGTTTAATTATTCTGATTATTGTAAAGGTTTTTTCATATATTATAATTTTTATTAATGATAATAATTTTTTATCAATATTTTCCTCTACCAGTGAGTGAATTAATTATTGATAAAACGAGGTAATCACATAACGGAAATTTATTTATTTATTTAAGGTCATAGTATACTGAAAAGCTGTAAATAATGTATTTGATAATGATCATATTTATAACACCCACAGAATGTATTGTTAATGAGGCAAAAGGGAAAAATTCACTAACTAAAAAATGTAAATAATCGGTCATTGTCCTACACGGAAGTAATTGATTGATTTCCACATCCTATTTATGTTATAGAATAAGACTAATACAGGCCATTACTAATAGGAAAGAAAATGGTCATGAATTATATATGCAACGTTCTTGGGGAGAATACAATGAACCGTAGTCGGTTCATATCCAAAGTTTTTTTGCATTGAATTACATTGAATAATAAGAATAATAGGCATACAGAAATATGATTACGGACATAATGAATTGCTTCCGGTTTGCATAGATTAAGGATATAATCAAGGAGGGAGAGAAGGCGGGTTTAACCGAATCCTTCCGCATAAAACCAAGCTGACACGCAGCGCACGTACCACTTCCGAAGACATCACATCTCTGATGAAACGCGTCAAGTTGGTACGCACGCTGCCTCGCTCTGAGCCTTAGCTGGACCGCACGCCGGTTTCACCACTTCCGGGTACGGCGCAAACAGCGGAGAACCACCAGCGTCCTGTCACACCGTGCCGCGAGGCAATACAGGAGCTCAGTAGCGGTATACTCCCTTACAAGCTGACCCTTAAACGGGTACCTCTTTTTGCTGTGACCCTTCACCGTTTTTTCTTGCGAGTTTGCACAGTGTTTATACAGTATTTGGAGTTTTATCAGAGTTTTTTATGGACTTTTACCGGATGTTTTAATATGAAGAGTGTGTTTTATAATGTGTTTGAGTGAAAATAAAGGTTGTTACCTTTCTACACTATGAGGAGCATTTTCTTCTTTTTTCTGTCTATCCCGAGTGTATATGGGCTCAACACGGAATCGGATCATCTGATATAAGGAGAAACACACAAGCGAATATAGATTCTTTTTGGCGTATGCCATAAGAATCCACTACATCTGGTAAGTGGGCTACCTTACCTTTGAGCACTGAAGGGTGAAACAGAGGGTCACAGGAGTCACCACCGATTGCATATTGCACGAAAGAGACTTATACCAAGCACTTTTGCACTTTAGTCACGTTTTATATGGACTGTCACTATTTAATATAATAATTGCACTTGATAATATTGCTATATTTGTATACCATTGTTGTTTGCACATATTTTTTGTATGGGTTCACATTGCACTATATGTATTTGAGTCTATTGGAGTGATCCATACTCATCCTTTTTTCCCACTATATATATATATATATATAAGTATTCACTATATAATTTAAATACATCAACTATATATTTAATAATATTTATTTATTATTTCACCGTTGATTAAAACATTCATTGAGCTGTTTAATCAGATTAAATAGGGTAGCGCAGTATTTTTTCTTTTTCACACTGCGGATGATGAAAGGATGTTATAGCATGCACATTTAAAATAAACTTGTCAAAAACCAAGGGAATTCAAGCTAATCATGTGATAAAAAAAAAAAAACAATATAAGCAGGGGTTCATTTCTGTATTGTTGATATTTTAAAATGATCATTAGGTTCAGAGGAATCAGGTGATGAAGTTATATGCAAATCTCAACATTTTCTTGTAAAAGTTCAGCTTGGCTCCCCCCATTGAGCCTTATTAATGGTCAATCATGTCACAAATGAAGGGGAAATAAGATTTTACTGACAAAAGTGTAGCCATTTTTGTAACTTTACCTCCATAGGTGTATTACTTACATTAATTGTTTTAATTTTGTATGTGTAACTCCCGACTCCCTTAAATTTTTTGGGTAACCCTGGACTCCCTTCTATTTTGTTAAGTAACCAAGGACTACCTATCTATCATGTTGTGCCCCTAGAACTCCCTTCTGTTGTGTTTTGTAACCCAGGACCCCTTTCTTTTCTATTGTGTAACATAGGACTCCCTTCTATTGTATTGTGTAACTTACAATGCTCTTCTTTTGTGTTGTGTAACCTAGAGTGCTTTTCTATTGTGTTGTGTAACTTAGAATGCTCTTCTATTGTGTAACTTAGAACGCTCTTCTATTGTGTTGTGTAACTTAGAATGCTCTTCTATTGTGTAACTTAGAACGCTCTTCTATTGTGTTGTGTAACTTAGAACGTTCTTCTATTGTGTTGTGTAACTTAGAACGCTCTTCTATTGTGTTGTGTATTTCAGCATGGCTTTCTACTGTGCTGTGTAACCTAGGACTCCCTCCTATTTCTATTGTATTGTGTAACCTTGGACTCCCTTATTTTTTGTTTGACCCCAGTCTCTCTTGGGCCTGGTTCATACTTATGCTGGTAGCGGTTAATGCAATTTTCACACGGGTTTTTGGGAGGTGTCTGTTTGTTGTCACGCAGGAGAAACCAGCAGAAACACCTAAAAACGCAAGCACTGTGTTTGTAACACACGGTTGTTATGTTTACATTGAAGTCTATGCAACCAAAAATGCAACAATTCAGACATGTGAACCTGACCCATAAGAAACCATGTTAAATGGAATGTTGTGCGTTTCGAGAAAAACCGAAAATGCACTGAAAAACTCAGGACTCACTGACTATAAAACTGTAACCCATGCTCAATAAACCAGAGTAGCTGCTTTTGTGTTGTCTATTCGCTGGTGGATTGTAATATTGATAGAATTTGGGCCCATTGATAAACCTTATCTTGAACAAATCCCACCCACTACATTAAAGAGGTTGGAAATGTTAAGTGAGGCGCTACTACTGAATGTCCCACAACAGAAGTATACAAATTGTTAAATATAAAAGTACTATTAGAAATGTGCTAGACTAATTTAAATTATAAAGTACATTTGTGTATAAATATTGCCTCAAAATAATTGTGCTTAAATATTATATATAAAGTGCATTTAAATAATTCTCAAAATAAAGTGCAAAGATTATAAAATGTACTCTAAATATTTGTGCTTGTAAAAATAAAATTCAAACATGAGCAAGTGTTTTCAAAATAAAGTGCAAAAAATTGCTTCATGCACAAACTAATGTTAGTAAAAAGTTGTTTTGTGCAAAATGTCTCTTTAAAAAAATTGAAATCCAACAGATAGTAGTTAGTTCATAGGTCCCATCCAAAACGATTCTTCCCAAGTGAGAAGTGCTCCTATTATTTTGTGCTCAGTGTTACTAGTTCCACCACCTAGTGCAAAAATGGCCACTCACCAAATGCACTCAGGCTACTAGGACCCTAAAGTGCTTGTAGTATCCCTCTAGCTGGAAGGTATCTCCACTAATTGGTGACCAGGATCCAATCCAGGGTGTTCACGATCCGATTAAATATTCTCTCAAAAAGATTTATAAAATATTCATTGCGCAATGCTCTTTATTTAAACATCAATATACAGACTCAAATATAATAAACTCACATTTTAGAGTGCCTCCAGTGGCACTCTCTGCACTCGTTTTGCGATAAAATTTTGAAAAAGCCGCTCCGCACTAGCATGCGTTCTACCTGCGTTCCACCCCACCAGGACCTGCCGCGAACCAAAAATGATGTCACTTGGATACCACGGATCGTGAACACCTGGATTGGATCCTGGTCATCCTTGCTTATGTTTGAATTTTATATTTACAAGCACAAATATTTCGAGTACATATTATAATCTTTGCACTTTATTTTGAGAATTATTTAAATGCACTATATACAGTGGGTACGGAAAGTATTCAGACCCCCTTAAATTTTTCACTCTTTGTTATATTGCAGCCATTTGCTAAAATCATTTAAGTTCATTCTTCTTCCTCATGAATGTACACATAGCACCCCATACTGACAGAAAAACACAGAATTGTTGACATTGTTGCAGATTTATTAAAAAAGAAAAACTGAAATATCACATGGTCCTAAGTATTCAGACCCTTTGCTGTGACACTCATATATTTAACTCAGGTGCTTTCCATTTCTTCTGATCATCCTTGAGATAGTTCTACACCTTCATTTGAGTCCAGCTGTGTTTGATTATACTGATTGGACTTGATTAGGAAAGCCACACACCTGTCTATATAAGACCTTCCAGATCACAATGCATGTCAGAGCAAATGAGAATCATGAGGTCAAAGGAACTGCCTGAAGAGCTCAGAGACAGAATTGTGGCAAGGCACAGATCTGGCCAAGGTTACAAAAAGATTTCTGCTGCACTTAAGGTTCCTAAGAGCACAGTGGCCTCCATAATCCTCAAATGGAAGACGTTTGGGACGACCAGAACCCTTCCTAGAGCTGGCCGTCCGGCCAAACTGAGCTATTGGGGGAGAAGAGCCTTGGTGAGAGAAGTAAAGAAGAGCCCAAAGATCACTGTGGCTGAGCTCCAGAGATGCAGTCAGGAGATGGGAGAAAGTTGTAGAAAGTCAACCATCACTGCAGCCCTCCACCAGTCGGGGCTTTATGGCAGAGTGGCCCGACGGAAGCCTCTCCTCAGTGTAAGACACATGAAAGCCCGCATGGAGTTTGCTAAAAAACACCTGAAGGACTCCAAGATGGTGAGAAATAAGATTCTCTGGTCTGATGAGACCAAAATAGAACTTTTTGGCCTTAATTCTAAGCGGTATGTGTGGAGAAAACCAGGCACTGCTCATCACCTGTCCAATACAGTCCCAACAGTGAAGCATGGTGGTGGCAGCATCATGCTGTGGGGGTGTTTTTCAGCTGCAGGGACAGGACGACTGGTTGCAATCGAGGGAAAGATGAATGCGGCCAAGTACAGGGATATCCTGGACAAAAACCTTCTCCAGAATGCTTTGGACCTCAGACTGGGCCGAAGGTTTACCTTCCAACAAGACAATGACCCTAAGCACACAGCTAAAATAACGAAGGAGTGGCTTCACAACAACTCCGTGACTGTTCTTGAATGGCCCAGCCAGAGCCCTGACTTAAACCCAATTGAGCATCTCTGGAGAGACCTAAAAATGGCTGTCCACCAACGTTTACCATCCAACCTGACAGAACTGGAGAGGATCTGCAAGGAGGAGTGGCAGAGGATCCCCAAATCCAGGTGTGAAAGACTTGTTGCATCTTTCCCAAAAAGACTCCTGGCTGTATTAGATCAAAAGGGGGCTTCTACTAAATACTGAGCAAAGGGTCTGAATACTTAGGACCATGTGATATTTCAGTTTTTCTTTTTTAATAAATCTGCAACAATGTCAACAATTCTGTGTTTTTCTGTCAGTATGGGGTGCTATGTGTACATTCATGAGGAAGAAGAATGGACTTAAATGATTTTAGCAAATGGCTGCAATATAACAAAGAGTGAAAAATTTAAGGGGGTCTGAATACTTTCCGTACCCACTGTATATAATATATATAATATTTAAATATTGCCTCAATTATTTTGAGGCAATATTTATACACAAATTCACTTTATAACTTAAATTCGTCTAGCACAATTCTAATAGCACTTTATATTGAACAGTTTGCATACTTCTGTTGTGGGGCATTCAGTAGTAGCGCCTCACTTAACATTTCCAATTATCATTTAAGTATAGCACCTAAATTGAAGGCAGCTCTACACACGTTACACCGAGTACATACAAAGGAGAGGTGCCATTTTCTTGTAAAAATTGCACATTAATGAGGTTGTAAACCCCAGAACGAAAAAAAAAACCCCGCATAATGAGCTAGTATGCATTCGATCAAAGCCCCTCCAGCGGTGTTGGCTCATCACTGAGATGGCTGACATCTTCCCTGGTGTTTGCGGGCTCAGGCGCTGCGAGTGGCCGGAGCAGCGATGATGTCACTCTGGCACATGCGCGCAGGAGCCGCCTGTTTGTAGCATGGGCTCTGAAGGCCCGGCGCGGTAAGCCACCTTCAGAATGCATGCGCCGATGACATCATCGGCTGCATGTACTCTGAATATCCCCTAAATTGTGCAAGTTTAGGAGATATTCACAATACCTACAGGTAAGCCTTATTATAGTCTTACCTGTAGGTACAAGCAGTGTAACAAAGTTTACAACCACTTTAAAGGACATGCAGGGGGTAAAGGCAAAGCTTGACTTGCACAGAGAGCATCACGATATGCATAGAACTTGGTCAATTTTGCCTATGTATCTTTTTTTACCCAATTCTCAGTTTGAGATGCCCAGCTTTTTCAGGGTTTTACTGTAAATACTAGTTTTTAGTTTAATCTAATAATCTATCAAAGTCTTTTAAAAGGGGCAATGCATCTAAAAGGTGGTATATGAAAAAATGGACTTTGGTGGGCTAATTCTCCTGCTTGAATCCTGTCTTTTAAGGGCCATTGAATGTAGTGACGGAGAGCAGTACCTACCTGAAAAAGGCAGCCATTCCCACAGGTTCAGGATTTCCTTCAGTAGGAGCAGCTATTGTAATTAGTTACATGGTAACATGGGTTGAAGGGGACTTAAAATCAGATATTATTTATTACAGGTACTTATATAGAGCTGACAATTTATGTAGCACATTACATATATATTGTACACCTTGCCATAAGGCAAAAAGTGATAACTTAAGCCCCGTACACACGTACCGATCGTCGGCCGAACGATCGGCCGTCTTTTGTCCAGGGCTGTCGGTGTCTGTTGAAAAGTGCAAAAGACTGCACAAGAATTTTGTCCGCCGACTGCAGAAGTGATGTCATGTAATGGTTAACTTTCCGTGTTTTTTCTTTTCTGAGCATGCCCAGTCTTGCAAATCTGCTGTCTGTCGGCCGAATTCTGTACTGACTGACGAACAATCGGCCGTTCTGGTGTCGGCATACAAAAATTTTCATGCTTGCAAGACAGATTCTTTTCAGCCGAAAGTGCGCTGTCGGCTGTCGGAAGCATCATACTAACAAGCCTACAATCGGCAGATCGGTTGTCGGCCGAAGCTTTTTGGCCGACGATCGGTACGTGTGTACGGGCCTTAAGTGTCTTGGGGAACAAAACATGGACATTTTGGGTCCATGGCCAGAAACTCCTCAGGCCTTAATCTCATTGAGAACTTATGTTCAATCCTCAAGTGGCGGGTAAACAAAAAAAAGAAGATTCTGACAAACTCCAAGCATTGATTATGCAAGAATGGGCTGCCACTGCCAGTACCATCAGTCAGGATGTGGCACAGAAGTTGATTGACAATGACAACATGCCAGGGCGAATTACAGAGGTCTTCAAAAAGAAGGGTCAACTCAAAACATAAATTATTGACTCTAAGTTTATGTAAAATGTAATTGTCAATAAAAGCCTTTGACACTTATGAAATGCTTGTAATTATACTTTAGCATACCATAGGAACATCTGAAAAAAGATCTAAAAACACTGAAGCAGCAGACTAAAACATTTATATTGGTGTCATTCTCAAAATCTTTGGTCACAGCTGTACATGTACAAGCACAACACACTGCACAGGCACTGTCACTGCCAGTCTGGCACAGCATAATAAACCAATACTTGAGGAGGGTAATGCTTGTTTCTACAATAAGTTTACAGTCAGTTTATTATTTCAACAGTTCTAATTAACAGATACATTAAAAAAAAAATAAAATGTGCACAGCCTACAATAATGCCATTAGTGTGTGGATTATAAATCACCACTTTTTATCAACTCCTCTTTCTCTCAGCAGTCGCAATGACAATAGAGGTAAATATTACACTAAAAAGATTACTGGGGCAGGACCCCGACGTAATGCTGCCCTTTTTGAGCGTTACTGATCTATTTTTCTTTTTCATTAGTGCGATATTTACCTCTATTGTCAAATTTGTCAATGCTAAGAGAGAGAGAGTGCGAGGAGTTGATAAAAAGTGGTGGTTGTGATTATTCCACATACTAATGGCATTTGTAGCCTGTGCATTTTTCCTATGAATTTAATTGACAATTAACCACTTCTGCACCGGAAGGAAGGATTTACCCCCTTAATGACCAGGCCATTTTTTGCGATTCGGCACTGCATTACTTTAACAGACAATTGCAATGTCCTTCCCCCCCCCCCCCCACAAATAGAGCTTTCTGTTGGTGGTATTTGATCACCTCTGCGATTTTTATTTTTTGTGCTATAAACAAAAATAGAGCAACAATTCTGATAAAAAAAATATATATTTCTCTAGCGCTCATCGACAGACGTAGTCCTCGGTGATACACCACCTTCGGGTTATGTTACCTCCGCAGGAGCAGGACTAGACAGGAAATTAAAAAGCTCTGGCCACACCCTAGGGGCAGTCCCAGAGGGTATATCCTCTCTCTCTCTGCCTCAGCAAATCAGTTATTTTCTGTCTAGTTAGGAGTAAGGACCTAGATACCTTGCTGGGATCTTAGGTCCTGGCAAGAATTTTTTTCTAAAAGGATTTTTAGACAGCTTTTTTTCTCCAGTGTTCCTGTGAGATCTTCAAGCAAGAAAGCTGAACTGGGCGACGGGCTGGATGTCGAGATCCGGTGGTCACCCCAGTTCAGCCTACGAGCGCGTGCAGGCCATAGCTCCGCGCTGGGTCGGCCGCGACAAAGTCCCATTAAAAGGACTGAACCCGCGAGTTAAACGTCTCGCTGAAACGCCAAAGACCATGAGTCACGGCGTCCGTATCGGTCGACAGCCCTCCCGCTCCGGTGGAGAGGGGTACTGTCAGGAGTTGGTGCCCGCCTGGTTCCGGTATGGTGAGTAGTATGTTCCCCCTTTTTCCCTGACGGGTTTTGTGGTGAACGCGGGCCCCTCTCTGTATGGTAAGAAAGAGTTCTTTCTATCCTATAACATGTCACAAATCCTCCTACTTTGAGTGTGATTTTATGTGTGCAAAAAGCCAGGAGGCTTGGTTTGGGAGCTAACAATCTATTGTATACATGTTTTAAAGATGTAATCTGTGGCATTCTGGGAATCTTATGGGTTAAGTATAAGCTACCTACCAGTCAGAAGCCATGGACATGTAGACTGCCTTCCAAATCAGATCTCCAGCTATTAGCAGGCCTCCCGAACGGCCATGCGGTCCGCCAGGGCCGGTACCGCCAACCACGCCATATCCCCATGCAGAGAGAGTGTTGTGTGCCTGCAGCACACCGCTAGTCAGCACAGGCCGCCGCCATTTTTTTTGCTGGATCGCACGAGCCGCCATTTTGGCGTAGCCTCGTGTCTCCAGCATGGGGGCGGCCATGTTTGAGGTGATTCTACACCTCGTGGAGCTTGGGGGAGGCGCCGGAAGGCGTGCAGAGGGGCGGAGCCGCCTCCCTTCTTCCTGGGCAGCCAGCCAAAAGACTTCCTGTTTGTCTAAGACAGCGCTGTAAGCTGTTGCAGTTTAACTCTGAACATCAAGTGGTGAGCCTGGGGGTCTATCTCTCTCTCTCTCGATCGATAGGGATCCCTAGCAGGTAACACTAAGGGGTTTTTTTGTAGCACTGAGGGTCAAAAAAAAAAAAAAAAAAAAAAAAGTTTTTTCTTTACTTTTGAATTATATCATCCAGGAAGTAACTGGAGTTATTATGGACCCTGCCACACATATTCCCCCACCTGTTTCCCTCGAGGGGGCCTCGGGACCCGCCGGTGCACAGAGTATAGAGTCATTTACAGAAATTTTGGAGTCTATGGTGGCTCGGGTGGAGGCGGCCTGTCAGGGACGGGGGTCAAGGAAGCGACCCCCGCCTACCCCTATACCATCTGACACCTCTGACTCTGATTCAGAGATGGTCACTGCAGTTGCAGGTTCCTCTGCAAGGGCTGTTATCCCAGGTAAAGCCCCCTCAGACAGTGAGGAGGACGCTTCTTCTCCTGCTATAATTCAGGAAGAAGCATTGGTGGACGCACTAGTTGTGGCAGTGCAAGAAACCTTAAAACTTGAGGCTTTACCGGCAGAGGCAACTGAAACAGAAAGGCCTTTTGGGACTAATAAGCCCATCAAGACGGCGAAGGCTTTTCCTGTACCTAAATGTTTTGGTAATCAGATTAAAGGAGAATGGGAGCATTCTAAACGTACCTTTACTATTTCCAAGCGTATTGCTAGACGCTATCCGTTTGAGGAATCCATCATTAAGAAATGGACGGTACCACCAGTCGTGGATCCGCCTATTTCCAGGCTGAATAAAGCCACGGTTATTCCAGTGGAGGACACTTCGTCCTTTAAGGATCCGGTGGATCGAAAGATAGAAGCGGAGTCCCGCACTATCTTTTCTCTGATAGGGTCAGCATTTAGACCAGTAATTGTTATTGGTCTAGTTTCCCAGACACTTACGGAATGGGCGAAAATGGTACGCCAAGATCTTAGGGGAAAAGATATTCCCCAGGAGACATCTGATTTGATAGAACAGATCATACAAGGGCTACGGTTTATCTGTGACGCAGCCTTGGACACTACTCCCTTGTTAGGGCATGCATCTAAGTTAGCAGTGATCCTCAGACGTGTGCTGTGGTTAAAATGCTGGTCAGCTGACCTAGGTTCCAAAAAGACTTTGACCAATCTCCCTTTTCAGGGGAATCGTCTATTTGGAGCCAACCTAGATGAAATCATTAAGGATGCCACCGGGGGCAAGAGTACTTTTTTGCCACAGGCTGCAAAAGTTAAGGGACCTCGCAACAAGCGAGGACCTTTCTTTACCGCCCATAAAGGGCGCCCGGCTGGTACTCCCGGGAAAGGCAAGACTCCTCCAGGAGGGTTCAAGAAGGGATGGTCGGACAAGCAGAGGACCAGCCAAACCCGAAGTAAAGGAGTACACAGCCTGAAGGTGCGCCCCCACCCGATTTCAGGGTGGGGGGACGTTTTCACCGGTATTCAGGACATTAGATCGAGCATCTACCACTACTACCGGTGCGATTCTTCCCTTCCAACATTTAAGTACAGGAAGCGGTAGTTACCGTTCCCTGTATAGATCTTTTCCTTTACCTTTTCCTAAGATTAGTCCCGATACCTCACAGGAATCGGATCTGATTGACCAGATAGGCCAAGTAGCCTCTAGTCGGGTGACTTCGGTCCCTGAGGTTCAACCAGAAAAGATCACCTTTCCTGATAACTATCAGGTATCTGATAAATGTGTGGGAACAGAAAACGACCAGACTTTCTCGGATGGTCGGGGCCAGATAGCTCTAGGGACGCCTGGTTCAGATCCTATCAGCGCCAGTGGTCCTAGAAATTCTAGGCTGGCCTCTTCAAGCCGGCCTGGCCGACTTGGACATGTTAGTCGCAGACGTTCCGTGGGAACTTCGTCTCAGGGAGTGTCTGTAGTCTCTAGGACCTATTTACCTTCGTGCTTTACAGTCGCTGGTTTTAATGGCCTGGCCATTGAGACCCAAGTACTGAAGGACAGAGGTTTGTCTACTTCAGTCATTCCTACCCTTATTAAAGCAAGGAAAGCGACTTCCAGCAAAGTCTAATATCACACATGGAAGACTTACATTGCGTGGTGCGAATCTTTAGGATTTCCTCCACGTACCTATTCGGTGTCTCGAATATTGGCCTTTTTGCAACAAGGGGTTGAGCAGAAGCTAGCCTTGAGCACCATCAAGGGTCAAGTTTCAGCATTAGCAATCTTCTTTCAGAAACCTTTAGCTACCTAATCCTTGGTGCGGAATTTCATCCAGGGGGTGCGGCACCTGGCTCCTCCAGTCCGCGCGCCCTTACCGCCCTGGGATCTTAATTTGGTTTTGTCGGTTCTACAGAAACCTCCCTTTGAAAACATCAGGGAGATTCCCTTGCTTACTTTATCCCAGAAGGTGGCCTTCTTGGTGGCTATTACTTCTGCTCGCAGGGTGTCAGAACTGGCTGCATTATCATGCCAGTCCCCATACCTAGTGATTCATAGGGATAAGGTAGTACTTCATCCTAAGCCATCTTTTCTTCCTAAGGTGGTTTCAGATTTTCATCTGAATGAAGATATTGTACTACCTTCCTTGTGTCCTCAGCCCAAGCATCATCGGGAACATGCGTTGCATTCCTTGGATGTGGTTCGGGCAATCAGGGTATACCTGAAAGCTACGGAATCATTCCGTAAGACGGATTCACTTTTTGTGATCACGGATGGCCCCAGAAAGGGTTTGCCTGCATCTGCCGCGACCATTGCCAAATGGATTAGACAAACGGTGGTACAGGCTTATTCTATTAAGGGTCAGAGTCCTCCGTTCCCTGTTAGGGCGCACTCCACTCGAGCGCTCAGTACTTCCTGGGCCTTTCGCCATCAGGCGTCAGTGGTCCAGGTATGTAAGGCGGCCACTTGGTCGTCGGTACATACCTTTACTAAATTCTATAAAATTGATGTGACGGCATCGGCGGATGCCTCATTTGGCCGCAAGGTTTTGCAGGCCGCAATTTGAGGAGACCGGTGGTCTACCTCGAGGGTTTTTTTCTGTTTGAAAATTGTTTTGTTGAGTCTCATCATTAAGGATGAGCATTGTAAACTTCTAGTTGGCACCGGTTGGGCCTTCTAGATTGGGATTTGATTTCCATTTTCCCACCCCTCAGTTGTGATACTGCTCTGGGACGTCCCGAAGGTGGTGTATCACCGAGGACTACGTCTGTCGATGAGCGCTAGAGAAAAATGGATTTTTGTAAAATCTTACCGTAAAATCCTTTTCTCTTAGCTCATCGACAGACGTAGTCCCCGCCCCTCTGTTTTGGAGTTGGGTTGGGTTAAATTCTCTAAGCACTGCTTTTTCACATAACTGATTTGCTGAGGCAGAGAGAGAGAGGATATACCCTCGGGGACTGCCCCTGGGGTGTGGCCAGAGCTTTTTAATTTCCTGTCTAGTCCTGCTCCTGCGGAGGTAACATAACCCGAAGGTGGTGTATCACCGAGGACTACGTCTGTCGATGAGCTAAGAGAAAAGGATTTTACGGTAAGATTTTACAAAAATCCATTTTTTTCACAATCTGCTATATAACATTCCCCCCAAAAAAATTAAAAAATCAAAATGGTTTAACATTTTAGGCCAATTTGTTGTCTGCTACATAATTTTGGTAAAACAAAATCGCAATAGGCGTATTTTGATTGGTTTGCGCAAAAGTTATCGCGTCTACTAACTACGGGAAAGATTTATGTCATTTTTTTTTTTTTTTTTACTAGTAATGTCGGTGATCTGAGATTTGTAGCAGGACTGCGACATTGCGGCGGACAGATCGGACCCCTGACATTTTTGACACTTTTGGGGGGACCAGTGACATTACTACAGTAATCAGTGCTAAAAATATGCACTGCTACTGTAATAATGACACTGGCAGGGAAGGGGTTAACAGTGGGTGATCAAGGGGTTAAATGTGTACCTAGGGGAGTGTTTAACTGTATGGGGGTTGGGCTTTTGCGATTGCGAGTGGCAGGCGGCAATCGGAGCTGCCTGCCCCGTGCATCAGAGTCCCCGCTGCTGAGTGGGGGCGGGAGCATGCCGCCTAGAGCTACGTCAGTTCACGCAAGAGGGGCTGCCTGTCGCAGTAAAACTGCGGCGGGAGGTCGGGAAGTAGTTAAAACTGTTGTTGAACTATTGATTCTTCCTATCGCAATAAGCACAACCTACAAGTTTTAGGTATGCTTCTTATGTTAGAAATAGAAATACCTAGAGAATAAAACACTTCTATTTGTTCAGATTCATGCCAACATGACCCTTGCTCTATTCCGTCGGCATCTAGAGAGGTCATCTGTGACACTGAAAACCCTTTCTGCAAAAGTCTGAGAAGCTGGCATAGCCAGCAGGTCTATAGAAAAAGGTTTTAGCTGGTGATAAATAATGTCACTCTTTGACAGCCATAAATCTGTTGCGGTGTCCTTCTAGACTTGGTGCAAAAGCTCTTCCTTATATTTTTCTGATCTGCTGTTTTATGCTGTTTGGGGAAATCCTCCCTTTACCACCGGAGGATTTTGCTGTCTTACGTCCAGGCCACTTTTTGCGATTCGGCACTGTGCGACTTTAACTGACAATTGCGCGGTCTTGCGACGCCGTACCCAAACAAAATTTACTTCCTTTTTTTCCCACAAACAGAGCTTTCTTTTGTTGGTATTTGATCACCTGTGCGATTTTTACTTTTTGCGCTATAAACAAAAAAAGAGCGTAAATTTTGAAAAAATAACAATATTTTTCACATTTTTTTTTATATGAAATTCCCCCCCAAAAAAATGTAAAAATCAAAATTTTTTTTAATTTTTGGCCAATTTGTTTTCTGCTACCTATGTTTGGTAAAAAAAAAAATCACAATAAGCGTATTTTGATTGGTTTGCGCAAAAGTTATTGCGTTTACTAACTAAGGGAAAGATTTCTGTCATTTTTGGTGTTTTTTTTTTTTTAACGAGTAATGGCGGCGATCTGCGATTTTTTTTGCAGGACTGTGACATTGCGGTGGACAGATCGGACCCTTGACTGACATTTTTGGGGGTACCAGTGACATTACTACAGTAATCAGTGCTATAAATATGCACTGTTACTGTAAAAATGACACTGGCAGGGAAGGGGTTAATTTTATTGGAGAGGGTGGGGTTAATGTATGCCTGGTGCTTACTAACGTGTGTGGGGGGAGGTGACTGAGTGACACAGGGACAGATTGCATGTTCAGCTATGCTGAACCCTGCAATATGTCACTGTTTGTCACTTAGGAGATCCGCCCGCTTTGTTTACGCAAGCGGATCTCCAAACTCGATTCCCCGACGATCGGGGAAGAGCAGCGGCGATCGCCGCTGCTCCTCCCCTGGCCTGACTCCCGCTGTGACTGAAAACAGCCGCCCACAAGGGGAGGAGTCTAGCGACTTTGCCGCAGTACAGTCAACGTGACTGGTTGGCAAGTGGTTAAATATGGATGCCGATGCTTCTTCTACTTCCTGCGATTTTTCAATATTCTCCTGTTCCACATTATGTTCAGACAATTCGTCATGTTGTGTGTGGGGCAAAGTGAATTTTCTTACGGCATACTCCTCTGCCTTTTTCAGCAATTCTTGAATATTCTCATCTGCCACATCAATAAGGGGTTCTCAGACTGTAGGGTTGAAAAAACAAGCAGCTGCTGCAAGTGGAGAGAGGATTTCATCAGTTAGATCTCAAAATTAAGCCTCCCTTTCATTTTCTGTGCAATTGTGGCAAGGTCTTGGTAGCTAGGTTAATGTGTAAAGTCCTCAAGGTGGCTGATTAGATCAAAGAGAGCAGGGACAGATAGGGACATTGACATGGTGTCACTCAGGAGGGTTTTAGTATGTTCTGCAAAAGGCAGTAGTAGGTCATGCAATGATGTGAGCTTTTGCCATTCACTAGGGAGCAACTGTCCCATCCCATGTTGTTTGCGATTTGGCAGTGTGAGGACTCTTGCGATCATGTTGAATGTGCTTGACCAGTGTGCGGAGCAGTCATTTAAAAGAGTAAGGCCCCAATGCTCCAATATCTCCTGTGTTGCAATGGAAGGCTTACAGAAGAGATTCGCTAATTGATCTTGCTTTATCCAGTATTCTCTTAACACTTGCCTCCTTCTGCAACATGTGAACCACAAGTTGTAAGGTATGTACCATACACGGTGCATGTCGATCTGTTGGTACCTAACAAGTGGGATACAGCCAAATAAGCATAAAGTATAGAAAAGCTTATTATTCCATTCTATTATTTTAACACTTTACATCTTATGGGAACACTTTTACACAAGACTACAAATAAAGTGAAAAAATAACAAAGATGCACCCGTACAGTAGAGCAGATAGCACCCCCATATCAATCATCTCATATCTATGTGATAATTGACTGGTGTCAACCATGTCATCAAGTAAAAGAATGTTAAAAATGGTTCACCACAGATTATCAATTTCAGACTTAGCCTCAGAGTCACTTTCCGTCATTGGGGAGTGTTCTTCACTAGAGCTGGGTGGTTCTTCTGCTGCTGCGGTTTGTTTAAATGCTGCCACCATATTGCTCCCGTTGTTTGTTATCACTGAGAGGATCTTCCTCTTTGGTATGTCCCACTCTTGCAAGCATTTGTCCTCACATGCTTTAATTGACAGTGCAGTGTGGGTGGGTGGGCTATTTGTTCAAGGGCCAACAATATGTGTTCAGGTTTATGTTGTTCAACACAAAAGTAGCATGCACTTATAGCAAGGAATGAAGCGGAGAGTCCTTTTTTGGTCCACAAATCAGTCCACATAATCTCCGGGCAGCAGCCAGTCTCTTTTTGAATTTTTGTTTTTTATCTTCATACTGTGTCAATCAGATTGCTTATTTTAGTTTTCTTTGGAACAGTCAGCTTCCTTTCTACTGTCTCCATCATGCTAACAAAGTCCTCATCGTCAATCGTTCTAAACTGGTAATCTGGTGCGCCCAATCCATCTTGCTATGGCCTCTATCCTGGCCTGTTGTTCCTTAGAGTCAATGTTGTATTTTGAAGCAACTAAAATAACAGTGTAAATAGTTTGCTGTGGTGCACTGCCCATCATTTGATGTTTTCTGTATCTGTAAGGTTGAATTAGGGGGGAAATTCAAGTTATTCAGATTTTACATTCTCTCCCACCCCACACAGTCAGCTCCAAATTGTCTCTCTATATTATACCGCACGTATGGCCCTTCCCAGGGCCAGCCTTAGGCCTTTAGGCACCCTGTGCCGTGCAAACATTGACAATGCCCCAGCCCCTCCCAGTGACCACATCCTTCTATATATATATTTTGGTGAGATTCTTCAATTCGGGGAAAGCAGCTGATCGATATTATGAAATCAATCCCATTAAGTTTCGGTAACTAAAGTTTATAACATGGACAGACAAACAAACAGCTATTACTTCAGAATAACAAAAGAAATAAAACCTCACTGCAAGAAAGTTTGTTAAAAAAAACAAAAAACAAAAAAAACCCTACAATGTACATAGATAAGATTGTTCCCAACAAAAGTGGAGTTAAGTGCTGCGATTACCTTTGTATGAATTTCAGGATGAGTTGTCTACAAATAACGCTTCAAGTTTGTTGTATTTTTACCAGTGAGTGTCGCTCCACATGGTTTGCAAAGGGTGTTGTCCTTAACATCAAAAGTAAAAAACATCCATAGATCTTCTCTTCTCTTTCTACCAGTCACAGACGCCCACATTTCCTGTATAGTTTGTGCAGCAGTGGGGATAGGAAATAAGGAGGAGCGACTGAGTCTGAGTCCGACTCACCCTGATGAGGCTTTGATGTGGATGGTGAGGAGGAGGCCTGTAATGCACAGTGCTCTGGACGGTGTGCAGACAGTGAGGAGACCGGTAATGCTGCACAGTGATCTGGAAGGTGGTCTGAGAGGCCTGTAATGCTGCCCTGTGCTTTGGATGCCGGTGGTCAGAGCAGGGCTGTACTGCTGCACAGTGCTGGATTGTGGTTTCAGGTCTGACTTGGATGGCCTGTAATGCACAGTGCTCTGGCTGCCGGTGGTCAGAGGAGGCCTCTAATGCTGCACCGTGCTGGATGGTGGTCTCAGGTCAGGTCTGAAGGACGGACTTTAATGCACAGTGCCCTAGATGCCGGTGGTCAGAGGAGGCCTCTAATGCTGCACCGTGCTGGATGGTGGTCTCAGGTCAGGTCTGAAGGATGGCCTTTAATGCACAGTGCCCTAGATGCCGGTGGTCAGAGGAGGCCTCTAATGCTGCACAGTGCTGAATGTGGTGTCAGCTCTGATGGATAGCCTGTAATGCACAGTGCCCTGGATGCCAGTGGTCAGAGGAGGCTTGTTGTAATGCTGCACAGTTCTGGATGGTGGTCTTAGGTCTGAGGGATGGCCTGTAGTGCGCAGTGCCCTGTAAATCTGATCATCAAACTATTTTTAATATTACGCAAAGATAACCAGAATAAATACAAAATGCAGTTTTTAAAATGAGGGAAAAAAGCTGTCCATACCTGCCTGGCCCTTTGTGAAAAAGTAATTGCCCCCTAAACCTTAAAACTGGTTGTGCTACCCTTGGCAGCAACAACTGCAATCAAGTGTTTGCGATAACTGGCAACAAGTCTTTTACATCGCTGTGGAGGAAGTTTGGCCCACGATTCTTTGCAGAATGGTTTTAATCCATCCACATTGAAGGGTTTCTGAGCATGAACGGCCTGTTTAAGGTCATGCCACAGCATCTCCATAGGATTTAAGACCAGACATTGACTAGGCCACTCCAAAACCCTAATTTTCCATTCAGAGGTTGAATTGCTGGAGTGTTTTGAATCATTGTCCTTGCATAACCCAAGTGCACTTGAGGCCACAAACTGATGGCCAGACATTCACCTTCAGGATCTTATAGTAGACAGCAGAATTCATGGCTCCATCAATTATGGCAAGTCTTCCAGGTCCTGAAGCTGCAAAGCAGCCCCAGACCATCATACTACCACCATCAAACCACTATCATGTTTGACTGTTGCTATGATGTTCTTTTTCTGAAATGCTGTGTTAGTTTTACTCCAGATGTAATCGGACACACTCTCCAAAAAGTTCAACTTTTGTCTCATCAGTCCACAGGATTTTGCCCAAAAGACTCGGGGATAATCAAGATATTTTTTGACAAATGCAGTGGCGGCCCGTCCCCCCCCCTACCCCTAAAAAAAATAAACAAAATAAATTACAAAAAGAACAAATACAATTTTGAAAAAAAAAAAAAATTGTGTTCGCTGGTACACCGGCCTATGTGGTGGCTATGGGGTGGGGGTGGGGTTTACGACCCAGAAGAGGCGCCGATTGGCTGGCTTCTGGGGGCGTAACCTGGGCGCAAGTCATTGCGCTAGGACACCCCCACTTTCCTGATATCCTGGCTGTGATTGGTCCAGTCTACAGCCTGGACCAATCATCATCCAGGACATCCCATGGCCCCATGCTGACCACGCTGACGTCGCGTGCATCAGTCACGCTGCCGCACCGACTGGAGTGGACACTGGACTGGACGCGGTGGACAGACGGTCACGGCGGGAGTGACGGCGGCACCGGCATTGCAGAGAGCGGAGCGGAGACCGGAGAAGAGGAGAGGGAGAAGCCGCCGTGACTCACAGGGCTCCAGCCTCCAGGTAAGTGCACTGCTCTGTCGGGCACGCACGCATAGCTCTGCATTGGGGGACATGTATACTTGTGGTCACTGCACTGGAGGCACGCACGCATAGCTCTGCATTGGGGGTCATGTATACTTGTGGTCACTGCACTGGAGGCACGCACGCATAGCTCTGCATTGGGGGACATGTATACTTGTGGTCACTGCACTGGAGGCACGCACAGCTCTGCATTGGGGGACATGTATACTTGTGGTCACTGCACTGGAGGCACGCACGCATAGCTCTGCATTGGGGGACATGTATACTTGTGGTCACTGCACCGGAGGCACGCACACATAAGTCTGCATTGGGGACATGTATACTTGTGGTCACTGCACTGGAGGCACGCACGCATAGCTCTCCATTGGGGGATGTGTATACTTGTGGTCACTGCACTGGAGGCACGCACGCATAGCTCTGCATTGGGGGACATGTATACTTGTGGTCACTGCACCGGAGGCACGCACACATAAGTCTGCATTGGGGACATGTATACTTGTGGTCACTGCACTGGAGGCACGCACGCATAGCTCTGCATTGGGGGATGTGTATACTTGTGGTCACTGCACTGGAGGCACGCACGCATAGCTCTGCATTGGGGGACATGTATACTGGTGGTCACTAGAGGCACGCACGCATAGCTCTGCATTGGGGGACATGTATACTTGTGGTCACTGCACTGGAGGCACGCATAGCTCTGCATTGGGGACATGTATACTGGTGGTCACTAGAGGCACGCACGCATAGCTCTGCATTGGGGGACATGTATACTGGTGGTCACTAGAGGCACGCACGCATAGCTCTGTATTGGGGGACATGTATACTGGTGGTCACTAGAGGCACGCACGCATAGCTCTGCATTGGGGACATGTATACTGGTGGTCACTGGCTGCAATGGAGGCACGCACGCATAGCTCTGCATTGGGGACATGTACACTGGTGGTCACTGCATTGGAGGCACGCACGCATAGCTCTGCATTGGGGACATGTACGCTGGTGGTCACTGCATTGGAGGCACGCACGCATATCTCTGCATTGGGGACATGTACACTGGTGGTCACTGCATTGGAGACACGCACGCATAGCTCTGCATTGGGGACATGTATACTGGTCACTGCATTGGGGACATGTTTGCTGGTCACTACATTGAAAGGGGGCATTTATACTGGTCACTATATTGAAGGGGGCATGTACTGTGGGGTTTGTGCTAGGGGCCTGTACTGTGGGGTTTATGCTAGAGGGCCTGTACTGTGGGGTTTGTGCTTAAGTTGTTTGTGCGGGGTTTGTGCTTAAGGGGTTTGTGCTGGGGGGGTCTGTACTGTGGGGTTTGTGCCACTCAGTCCATGTATCCCATAATAGGATGTCTCTCACAGTATATCCCATAGGGCCCCTGTTCCCTATTATGGGATATACTAGTACTGATGGGCCCCTTAATATGTGATATATTGTTAGAATTGGTTCACGCAAGCAAAATACAGGGGACAAAATGGGTGGAGTCTATAAGGGGTGGGGCTTCTGAGAAATGGGAGGGTTCAAATGGAAGGGCGGGGTCTTGCACCCCCCCACCTTAAAACTTCACCAGCCGCCACTGGACAAATGTGAGATGAGCCTTTATGTTTTTTGGTCAGCAGTGGCTTTGGCCTTGGAACTCTCCCATGGATTCAATTTTTGCGCAGTCTCTATCTTATTGTTGAATAATGAACCCTGACCTTACTTAAGGCAAGTGAGGTCTGCAGTTCTTTTGATGTTGTTCTGGGTTCTTGTATGACCTCCTGGATGAATCATTCTCTTGGAGTAAATTTGGTAAGCCGGACACTCCTGTGAAGGTTTACAAGTGTTCCAAGTTTTCTCCACTAGTGGATACCGACTCTCATTGTGGTTCACTGGAGTCCCAAAGTCTTAGAAATAGCTTTGTATCCTTTTCCAGACTGATGCAATGAAGTCAATTACTTTGTTTCTTATCGGTTTTTAAATTTCTTTAGATTGCAGCATGAGGTTTAGCTTTATGAGACATTTTAGCATGCTTCACTTTGTCAGACAGCTTCTATTTAACCGGTTGCCGACCGCCGCAAGTACATATACTGCGGCGGTCAGCCCCAGCCAGGCAAAGTAACGTATGGGTATGGCACTAGCCTGTAAGCCAATAGGGGGCGAGCTCCCGCCCCGGCTCGTTCACGGACATCTCCGTGCGTGTGACCGGCGGACCCGATGTCCGCCGGTCACTCGCGATCGTCCGCTGTGAAGGGAGAAAGGTAGGCGGCTAATGTAAACAAAGCCGCCCGTCATTCTTCCCTGTGTAAAAGCACAGATCATAAGGTCCTGCTATGTAGGACCGTTGATCTGTGCTGTTACATGTAAAGCCACATTCCACAACAGTTAGAAGCACGCCCCTAGGGACACACTTAACCCCTCCTTCCCCAATAAAGTTAACTCCTTCACTGCCAGTGTCATTTTTACAGTAACAGTGCATATGTATAGCATTGATTACTGTAGTAATGTCACTGGTAACCCCAAAAGTGTCAAAAATGTCAGTCAAGGGTCTGATCTGTCCGCCGCAATGTAGCAGTCCCGCAAAAAAAAAAAAAAAAAACGCAGATCGCCGTCATTACTCGTTAAAAAAAAAAACAACAAAAATTACAAAAATCTTTCCCTTAGTTAGTAAACGCAATAACTTTTGCGCAAACCAATCAAAATACGATTATTGTGATTATTGTGATTTTTTTTTACCAAACATATGTAGCAGAAAATTGGCCAATAATGTTAAAAAAATTTAGATTTTCAAATTAATAAAATAATTTTTTTGGGGGGATTTCATATAAAAAAATTTTGAAAAATATTGTTATTTTTGCAAAATTGTCGCTCTTTTTTTGTTTATAGCGCATGATCAAAAAATCGCACAGGTGATCAAATACCACCAAAAGAAAGCTTTGTTTGTGGGGAGAAAATGACGTCAATTTCGTTTAGGTACAGCGTTGCATGACCGCGCAATTGTCAGTTAAGGTAACGCAGTGCTGTATCACAAAAAATGGCCTGGTCATGAAGGGGGTTAAATCTTCCGGAGGTCAAGTTGTTAAATACTTTTTGTAAAGATAAATCATTTTCATGAATAGGTTTAGAAAAAAAAAAGTCACCGTTTAGTACATCCCCACAATTTTGTTTTTTTTATAAACACAGAAAAAACACCACCACGGAGCCCGTTCTTTTGGCCGTGGACCAGCAGATTACAAGCTCATTTGCAGAGTGGCATATGGTATACACAATATCTCTTTGATCTTGTTAAAGGATGTACCTGTAACACAGCCATATGACTAAGAAGAGTTTACATCCCACACATTCTGCCCCAGTGGCCTATTTCTCAAGTGAACCCTTATCCTGCCCCCCCCCCCCCCCAATCCTGACACAATTTCAGCAACATCTGGGATGTAGCCCAGAATCTGAACATAAGTCCGTTCCATAACTTGGTGTTATACAGAAGAGTGATTGGAATTTGCTGTGGTTAAAAGTCAGAAAATAATTCTACAGTGCTATACCCCAATATCATGATAGTGGCTAAATGGTATACCTGAAACTTATTGCCATCTATCTAATTTTTATATTGGCAGTCATTAAAGCAGTATTAAACCCAAAGCCAAAAATGTAATATGTTGCAGCTTACTAATCATTACATGTGGTGGCTGCATTAGTTTTCTTTTCCTGGGCTTTTGTCCTTCTGTTTTCACCTGGTGATCTGGCCAGTGACACACCACTTGTGTTAGAGGGCCTCCACTATGGAAGAAGGAGCACAGGGGGGCACCTTTGGACAGCAGCATTGTCAGTCTGGGGGGATGGAGAGTGTTGGGTGCACTAGCAGATTTAAATACATCATGAAACTGAAGCTGAACTCCAACTAATAATTTATAAACTGTTACAGCAAACAGATTTTCCAAGAAAGCAAAAGGTTTCCCACAAACCAGCTATGTCCAAACTATGGCCCGCCAGCTGTTCAGGAACTACAATTTCCATCAAGCAAAGCTGTTTGTGGTAAGCATCCCTGCCAGTGTTAAATGGATTGTATCATCTCTGTAACTGACACATTCTGCTAGAGCGTTTCTTCTTTTGCAAAAGACAACTTACTGGCTGAATCACCAAAAGAAAATAGAAGCAGGCCTAAAAAATAAGATGAAAGCAGCCATCACATCTAAGAATTGGTAAACTGCAAGATTATAACTGTTTGCTTTTGGGTGTAATACCCATTTAATGTCTTTGGTTCTTTTAGCTTGAATGGACAAAGTGACATTCTCTTTAAAGTAGGTGTAAACCCTAAAGGAATTACACTTTGGTGAAAATGTCCACAATAACACTATTCCCCCCCCCCCCCCCCCCCAAAGACACACTCCAAGCCCCTTGATTTAAGAGAAAGATGCCTTTTCTACTTACCGAAGGCCATGGTTACATGACACTACAGTATCCAGCATTTTCTCTCCTCCTTTGTTACTTCCTGTGGGGTTCTTCAGGAACAGGGACCAACTGTATTGATAGACTAGTGGTTCTCCGCACACCAAAAAAACAGCAGCAGCAACAAAGGACCTGGACTTAGAGGAGTATAGTGCGCTTCGCCAGGTAAAACAAGACCTTCCAAAATAGGTTGGGGGGGGGGGGGGGGGTTAAAGAGAGGTATAGGGGCTCTCTCTTGGCTTTTTAAACCTCTAAAAAGCAGGGCCCTCTGATTCTTACTGTATGAAATTGTACTGTCTGCCCTTATGCAGTAAAGCGCTGTGCAAACTGTTGACACTATATAAATCCTTGATTATAATGGGGCAGTTCCATATTTATCAACGCTTGATTTACAATAGGGCTGAACGATAGTCGATGTGATATCGACTATCGTTCTGCGGGCGTGGGCGATATTCATATCGCCGAAGACACGATATTGTGCAGGCAGCCGACACAAACGAGTTTCCCCTTGCTTTCGGCTGTGATTGGAACTCCGCCCCTCCAGCCCGATGCAATCCAGCCCTCCCAGCTCTGCCTCTAGTCTCCAGCCAACCATTACTCCGCCCTGCTCCGCCCATTGTCTCTCCTGGCTGCATCGCGGGCGCGCACAGGGGCGGGATCAGGCTGTAATGTGTTGTAAATAGAGTCAATGGAGAGACAATGGGCGGAGCAGGGTGGAGTAATGGTCTGCTGGAGACTAGAGGCAGAGCTGGGATCACAGCCGAAAGCAAGGGGAAAGTCGTCTCCGGTGAGGGAGGGGGAGCGCTGTGTCAGGTGTAGTACTGGTGATGAGAGGACAGTGACGGGGATCCTCCGGTGTCCGCTTTGGAGTTCGCAGAGCTGATCAAAACCCCCCGGGTGGACAAGGTGGTCCTGTACCGACCCTTCCACCCGCCAGTGGGCGGGACCCTGTGCCTGACGGGTCACCATCTGATCCTGAGCTCCAGACAGGACAACAGTGAGGAGCTGGGGCTGCTCCACTCATGTCGGGCTGTGTTCTAACTTCTTCTACCTCCTATCACCACTGTGAGTCCCGACTCTGCCTAAGCCACACTGTCAGAGTCTTGTGCATTCCACCCAGAGAAATATCACGATATACATAGTTGAAAACCAAATATCGCAATGTACTTTTTTCCCCAATATCGTGCAGCCCTAATTTACAATATTTCCAGGTTGCGATGATAGTTGGATGCGATTGAATATCAGGTTGTATACATTTTGGGCACCATAAAAGGTCAGGGAGTGGGGTCCCTGATAGGGAACATTCCATTTGAACCCACTGTTTGACCTAAGTGTGTTGGCACCAGTCCAAAGTTCGAGGAGATGATAAAGATTGATATCTGGTAAGGCTATTCCACTGAGATTGTTTGGTCTGCGTAAAATGGTATGGCTAATTCTAGCAGGCTTGGATGCCCACACAAATATACTAAATATAGAGGTTATTGTGGTGAAAAAAATATATAGGATATAGAAATAAATAATTCTGGGGAGTACATTTTGTCTTTTGACATTGCATCTGCCTAGCCTTGAAAAACAGAAGGCTAGACTAGATCTTAAATTTAATTGTAAATTTAGGAAGTAATGGAGCAAAATTAAGAAAATAGTCTAGAGAGATCATTGGGAAGTAAGATTACCAAAAAGGCCCACCTATTCGATCGACATCTTACCAAGTTGGAGGAAGAAAGCCTAGCTTCAGGCCTTTTCCCACATGCTTTCTACAAACTTCTCATCTTAACCCTCATTTAACACTGCTTCTGTTAAACTCATGTTTTTGTGAATTTGGGCGTTTTTTTTTTCTGCACACACAGAAGTTTTTTTTTTTTTTAAACTTTAACCACTTGCCTACAGTGCACTTTCACCCCCTTCCTGCCCAGACTGATTTTCAGCTTTCAGCGCTCTCACACTTTGAATGACAATTACTCAGTCATGCAACACTGTACCCATAAAAAAATTGTGTCCTTTTTTTCACACAAATAGAGCTTTCTTTTGATGGTATTTAATCACTACTGGGTTTTTTATTTTTTGTGCTATAAATAAAAAAAGACTGAAAATATTGTGAAAAAACGCATTTTTCTTTGTTTCTGTCATAAAATTTAGCAAATGAGTAATTTTTCTTCACAAATTTTGGCCAAAATTTATACTGCTACTTATCTTTGGTAAAAATAACCCAAATAAGTGTATTTTATTTGGTCTTTGTGAAAGTTATAGAGTCCACAAGTTATGGTGCTAATCATTGAAAATTGATCACACTTGACCACACCTGATGTACTGAAGGCCTATCTCATTTCTTGAGACACTAAAAAGTCAGGAAAGTACAAATACCCCCCAAATGACCCCTTTTTGGAAAGTAGACATTCCTAGGTATTTAATAAGGGGCATGGTGAGTTTTTTGAAGTTGTCATTTTTTCCCACAACTCTTTGCAAAATGAAGTTTTTTTTTTTTTTTTGTTTTTTTTTTTTTACAAATTGACGTATTAACAGGTTATTTCTCTCACACGGCATATGTATACTTGCAACTACACCCCAAAACACATTCTACTACTCCTCCTGAGTATGGCGATACCACATGTGTGAGACTTTATCACAGCCTGGCCACATACAGAGGCCTAACATCCAAGTAGCACCGTCCGGCATTCTAGGAGCACAAATTACACATATAATTTCCTGACAACCTATCGCACTTTTGAAGGCCCTGGAGCACCAGGACAATGGAAACCCCCATAAAATGACCCCATTTTGGAAAGCAAACACCCCAACGTATAATTTGTGAGGCATAATGAGTCTTTTGAACTTGTCAATTTTTTCCACAAGTTTTTGGAAACTGTGGAAAGAAAATGAAAACACATTTTTTTTTTACACAAAGCTGTCCATTTATGCAATATTTCTAACACATAGCATGTACATAGCAAAAATTGCACCCCAAAATACATTCTGCTATTCCTCCTGAGTATGGCGATACCACATGTGTAACACTTTTACACAGCCTGGCCTAACATCCAAGTAGCCCTTTTCACAAAGTTGTCCATTTATTCACTTTAAGACTGGGCCTATTTTTGACACTTGGTGTTTACAAGCTAAAATATTTTTTTTTGCTAGAAAACAACTTAGAACCCCCAAACATTATATATTTTTTTTAGCAGACACCCTAGAGAATAAAATGGAGATCGTTGCAATATTTTTTATCACACCATATTTGCGCAGCAGTCTTCCAAATGCAATTTTTTTTAAAAAAAATCACCTTTTTTGAACTAAAAAATAAGAAAACAGTAAATTTAGCCCAATTTTTTTCCATAATGTGAAAGATAATGTTACGCTGAGTAATTAGATACCCAACATGTCATGCTTCAAAATTGCGCATGCTCACAGTATGGCGCCAAACATTGGTACTTAAAAATCCCCATAGGCAACATTTTAAAAATTTCTGCAGGTTACCAGCTTAGAGATACAGAGGAGGTCTAGGGCTCAAATTATTGCTCTCGCTCTAACGATCGCGGAGATACCTCACATGTATGGTTTGAACACCGTTTATATGTGGGCGGGACTTGCGTATGCGTTTGCTTCTGCGCGCGAGCTAACGGGGACAGGGCGCTTTAATTTTTTTTTTTTTCCTATTTATTTTATTTATTATTTTTTTATTTTTACACAGTTTAAAAAAAAAATGTTTTGATCATTTTTATTCCTATTACAAGGAATGTAAACATCCCTTGTAATAGAAATAGCCATGACAGGTCCTCTTTATTGTGAGATCTGGGGTCAAAAAGACCTCACACCTCACAACTACACTAAAAAAAGAAAAAAAAAAAATTGTTGAAAAAGGAAAGAAAAAAAAAAAAAAAGCGGCCCTTTAAACCGGTTGCTAGGCAACGACTTTTGACGTAGCTCCGGTCCTCCAAGACCATAGAGTCGAGTGAGGGCCATCTTGCCCTCACTCGACTTCCTGTCTCTGAGGCTCTGGGACCGGTGTTCCGTGAAAATTACCTACCCGTGAGAAAAACCTACCCTCGTCACTTCCGGTGCACCCTCACTGTCCATAACGCGGGGGTTACATTAAAACAGCTGCCCTACAATATTAATCATCTCCGCTCCTTCCCCTGACACTTCACTCATGTCGGCTAGTAAATATAAAAGCGCCGGCGGGTGTTTGACAAGATTAATAACGGAGCCGCCAGCCGCTTTTATATTTACTAGCCAAGATCAGGGTAGTGTCAGGGGAACGAGCGGAGATAACTCATATTGTTGTACAGCTGTTTTAATTTATTCACAGCGTGGGTAGGTTTTTTTCACGGACACCCTAATATTTTCAGACTACTGCGCATGCCCAGTAGTCAGCTTCTTATCTGTTTAATTAGGTCTCCGGGGCTCTGAGCATGCGCACTGCTGCGCTGCTCAGCTGTTCCTGCCCGGAAGTGACGAGGGTAGGTTTTCCTCACAGGGTAGGTAATTCTCACGTTACACCGGATAGTTTTCCCCGCTGCCGGCGGGTCCGGTAAGCTGGGAAATGTCTGGGACGTGGCAGGAGGGGGGGGGGGGACACCTCTTCCCCTGCACCTTAAGGCTAATTCCGCGGCAAATCCGTCACTGGGACCACCCTTATCTGAAAGCCGACCGCCCCGCCGTTTAAAAAAATACCGGGGTTATGGCAGCTATCTGCTGCCATAACCCCAGTATTTAGCTTTTAATGGCCGACGCATATATTCGTTAGGCGGTCAGTAAGTGGTTGCATGTTTATGGCAAACAGGTAACGATGACTGATGGGGTGACAGGTGACTGATGGGGTGACAGGTGACGATGACTGATGGGGTGACAGGTGACGATGACTGATGGGGTGACAGGTGACGATGACTGATGGGGTGACAATGACTGATGGGGTGACAATGACTGATGGGGTTACAGGTGACGATGATTGATGAGGTGACAGATGACGATGATTGATGGGGTGACAGATGACAATCACTGACGGGGTGACAAGTGACGATGATTGATGGGGTGACAAGTGACGATCACTGATGGGGTGACAAGTGACGATGATTGATAGGGTGACAGATGACGATGACTGATGGGGTGACAGATGACGATGACTGATGGGGTGACAGGTGACGGTGATTGATGGGGTGACAGGTGACGGTGATTGATGGGGTGACAGGTGACGGGCGATGGTCACTGATGGGTGACAGGTGACGGGCGGTGCACGGCGGTACTGATGGCAGTCTCTGGTGACCGGTGAACTTTAGGCTACGTTCACATGTGAGCGTAGCGATCGCGGGCAGAATCACCGTGATTCTGCCCGCGATCCAGAAATCATTGCAAATGGCGGGACGCCTGTGCGTTGCCCCTGATTTGCAATAGCACCCCATACGCCGTGCGATGTTGCTGCGATTTCCGCCTGCCGAATCGCGGTAACATCACGCAAACAACGCATGACCCCCAAAGAAACTCTTGTACCTTTTTTGGGCATCATGCGATGTTTGCACGATGTTACCGCGATTCGGCAGGCAGAAATGGCGGCAACATCGCACAGCGTTTGGGGTGCTATTGTAAATCACGGGCAACGCACAGGCGCCCCGCGATTTGCAATGATTTCCGGATCGCGGGCAGAATCGCTGTGATTCTGCCTGCGATCGCTACGCTCACATGTGAACGTTATGGGTGACAATTTCTGGGCACTGATGAGGTGACTGTTGGGTGACAGGTGCAATTGGGGGGGGCTGAGGACTGTGTGGGGGGACCTTTATTTGTGTGTTTTTACTTTTGACAGGTGTACAGAGCAGTAACTCACTATTTCTAGCTCTGCTCTCCTCACACTGGAAACTGTATGAGGAGAGAAGAGCTAGTAACACTGAGCTACTGCTCTTTGTTTACATTTTTGTGATCGGCTGTGAATGGATTCACAGCCGATCACATAGTAAACAGTCACTGTCAGTGACTGTTTACTAGTGCCAGTGACAGCTGTGTTCCTACGGAACACAGTGCCACCGACATGACCGCGCTGCGCGCTCCCGATCGCGCATGCGCGGTCATCTTGTGGGCGCCTCCATTGTGATCGGCTATGTCATTGGAACACAGCCGATCACGTGGGAAACAGCCACGCCCATTGGCTGTTTCCCCCCTGCCGGTGACGGGGGGTGTCCCGGGGACACCCCGACACCGGCAGTGCAGGGCGGCGCGCACGCGATCACGCGCCTGCCCTGTTTAAAGTGCCGCTGTCATATGACGGCGGCCCAGGATAATGGTCGCACCGCTCCGCCGTAATATGACGGCGGGCGGGCGGCATGTAGTTAAGTTTATTAAACCTTTTCACATAACATGTTTACAGCACATTTTGCACAAGTCATCTGTTACACAGCGGGAAAGGAAGAAAAAATGGAAATAGTGTCACAGGATTCAAGTTTGCAACAAGTAACGAGCATGTGCTGTCATATAGGTAAAGAAGGATATAATACCCGACTAAATATAATGCACAAAGGTAAAGTTCAAGTTCTCTTTATCAAACTCAAGACAGTAGTAAGGCGGTCTAAGCGGTGAGATGCTCACCATTGCAGTAAGCAGGTCCAGGTACAGGCCACGAGTACTCACACACTCCTCCACATTCCCATCCATGGGGGCATAACACTTCCAGACATTTTACTAAGCATTAAGTTGTACACCTCTAAGAAACACATGTAAATGATCAAACTTCTCCCGTTTCACAGGTACTAACCATATCTGTCCACCCTCCCCATATCTTGTTAAATTTTTCCGGGGCACCCTCTTGCTTCATAGGTTAGTTTGTATAACGGTAGTACCTGATTAATCAGGTTCTTCCAGAAATTGACAGGAACCTTTTCAGAATTAATCCACTGCATCACCACCATCTTCCTAGCATAGAATAACAGAAGTCTAAGGAATTGTGTCACACATGGACGTTTTTAGTAGTTTATCAGCAGAGGAGTTTATAAGCGGTTTTCTGAATGCCCTATAATCACGTTCAGGAGCGGGAATTATGACTATAAAAAACACTGAACATTTAGCACTTTAGCGTTTATTTCAGCAGGCAGAATAAATTTAAATTCTGGCCAATGTAAGAAATAAAAACGCCCAAACTCTGATAAACTCACCTAGACAGTTTAAAAAAAAATGTAGCTTAGACGAGTATATAACGCTGATTTTCTCCTGTCAGGATAAACAACATTTACAATAAACCAGGCATTAGGCCTTCGGATCTTCACAAACTGCACCTCGCGTCCAAGATATATGGGAATCTGACAGAATATGGAACTCTCACCTCAAGCTAAGGCCAACATTTTCACCTTTTCTTAAGGCTTGTCTAGACGGTACCATACTCCCAAATTATTACATTCCATGTTTCCCGCCACCCCGATACTTGAAGACGCAGTGAGACACATCAAGCAACCCGTTCCACATTCTGGTCCTGTCCCAATTTGGATAATTTTTGAACCCAAGCTCATACCCTAGGGTTTTCTTTCCTTTTTCATCATAATGATGCTTCGATTAAATCATAGAAAAATAAAATCATTACCCACTTGATCAGTGCAACTCGCTCCTGTATCCTGGCCCTGTGGAAATCTTTACCGCCCACGATTCAATAATGGCTCCTCCGCATTGCGGACTTCAGACAAATGGAAGACTTGAATAGCTTTCGTAAAGGAACTTATAGTGTCTTTATAAAAATCTGGTCTCATTGACTGGACTTTTCCTTCTCTACTGAATACAAACAATGGATGCTTGATACACCGTCAGAATTCTTGAGGAACCCATAGATAGTTATCTTTTGTCTGTACAGTTATCTCTTTAAATTCCAATGATTTTTCATAAATTATTGATATTACTTATTTCTCCTGAAAAAATCCCGTCTGATGCAATCTCCTTCCCCCCTATCACCTTTCCTTTACCCCCCCCCTTTTTTTTTTTCCTTCCGTTTACCCTTGCTACAGCTTTGACATGACATATGGATAGAATTATATTTCCCATTAGAATTTTTTATCTCCATTTTTTTGTACATTAAAAAGTATTACGAATACAAATATTTCATATTGCTTGTACTTATTATAGGAAACCAATGCTCTAGCATTTCATGTTTATACACATTGGGGTTGATTTACTAAGGGCAAATACACTGTGCACTTGGATGCACAGCCACTGTAGATCTGAGGGGAAGATATGACTTCTATCATCCAATCATGTGCAAGCAAAAAATTGGATTTTTTAACTTACCGTAAAATTAATTTCTCTGATGTTCATTGATGGACACAGCTTCTAGGATTTTTAACCATTGGGTTATACTGCCCCGCTACAGGAGTAGGACACCAAGCAGAAAAAGATTCTGGCTACACCCATGGGCAGTCCCAGGGGTATACTCCCTTTCTCTGCTATAGCCACTCAGTTTTGTTACAAGCAGTGTCAGGAGAATTACAACTCCACAGAGGGGTAGGTGCTGTGTCCGGTCAATGAACTTCAGAGAAATAGATTTTACGGTAAGTCAAAAATCCCATTTTCTCTTTCGTTCACTGTTGGAGACAGCTTCTAGTATTTTTGGATCTTCTGGTACAGCAAAAAATAAAATTTCCAAGGCTAAACATTAGCCAACCAGGCAACAGGGGCTCAACCAAACAACTGGAGCCCACCAGAAAAAAAACAATACACCCTCAAAGAGGATCAGGTTCTCTTAACCACTTAAGCCCCGGAAGATTTTACCCCCATTCCGACCAGGGGGTATTTTACGACTCGGCACTGCGTGACTTTAACTGACAATTGTGCGGTCATGCAATGTGGTACCCAAACGAAATTTACGTCCTTTTTTTCCCACAAACAGAGCTTTCTTTTGGTGGTATTTGATCACCTCTGCGCTTTTTATTTTTTGCGATATTAATAAAAAAAGAGCGAAAATTTTGCAAAAAAATGACATTTTCAACTTTGTCTTTTAAAAAATATCCAATATACTCAATTTATGTATTTTTTTTTTGGCCAAAATATATTTAGCTACATGTCTTTGACAAAAAAAAATTCAATGAGCGTATTTTTATTGGTTTGCGCAAAAGTTATAGCGTCTACAAACTATGGTGTAAATACAGAAATTTACGCAGCTTTAATTTTTGACTGCCTATCTCATTTCATGAAGTGCTAAAATGGCAGGGCAGTACAAAACCCCCCCAAACTACCACTTTTTGGAAAGTAGACATCCTAAGGAATGTTCTGAGAGGCATGTTGAGCTCATTGAATATTTCATTTTTTTGTCACAGGTGTTTGAAAAATGACTAAAAATTTTTTTTTTTTTTTTTTACACAAAGTTGTCATTGAAATGATATATTGCTCACACATGCCATGGGTATATGTGTAATTACACCCCAAAATATATTCTGCTGCTTCTCCTGAGTACAGGGATACCACATATGTGGGACTTTTTGGGAGCCTAGCTGTGTACGGGACCACAAAAACAAATCCCCACCATCAGAATTTCAAAGGGCGTACATTTTTCATTGCATTTTCTCACTACCTCTAACGGTTTAGGAGGCCCTGAAATGTCAAGATACCACAAAACCCCCCCAAATGACCCCATTTTGGAAAGTAGACACCCCAAGCTGTTTGCTAAGAGGCATGGTGAGTCCATGGAATATTTTATATTTTACCACAAGTTTTGGGAATATTACTATTTTTTTTTTTTATTTTTTTTTTTTACACAACGTTGTCACTAAAAGATAAAATTCTCACACATGACATGGGTATATGTGGAATTACACCCCAAAATACATTCTGCCACTTCTCCTGAGTATGGGGATGCCCCATGTGTGAGACTTTTTGGGAGCCTAGCTGTGTACAGGACCGCGAAAACCAATCAACACTCCCAGGTTTTCTAATGGCGTAAATTGTGCATGTCACCTCTGCACTACCTGTCACAGTTTCGGAGGCCCTAAAATTCCAAGATAGCACAAACCCCCCCCAAATGACCCCATTTTGGAAAGTAGACACCCCAAGCTATTTGCTGAGAGGCATGGTGAGTCCATGGAATATTTTATATTCTGCCACAAGTTCCGGGAAATACATATATATATATTTTTTTTTTTTTTTTTTTCACAAAGTTGTCAGTAAATGAAATATTGCTCACACATGCCATGGGTATATGTGAAATGACACCCCAAAATACATTCTGCTGCTTCTCCTGAGTACAGGGATACCCCATGTGTGAGACTTTTTTGCAGTCTAGCCGAGTACAGGTCCCCGAAAACCAGTCCCCGCTTTCAGGCTTTCCAAGGGCGTAAATTGTTGATTTCACTCCTGACTACCTATCACAGTTTCGGAGGCCCTAAAATTCCAAGATAGCACAAAACCCCCCCAAATGACCCCATTTTGGAAAGTAGACACCCCAAGCTATTTGCTGAGAGGCATGGTGAGTCCATGGAATATTTTATATTTTGCCACAAGTTCCGGGAAATATATATATATATATATTTTTTTTTTTTTTCACAAAGTTGTCAGTAAATGAAATATTGCTCACACATGCCATGGGTATATGTGAAATGACACCCCAAAATACATTCTGCTGCTTCTCCTGAGTACAGGGATACCCCATGTGTGAGACTTTTTTGCAGTCTAGCCGAGTACAGGTCCCTGAAAACCAGTCCCCACTTTCAGGCTTTCCAAGGGCGTAAATTGTTGATTTCACTCCTGACTACCTATCACAGTTTCGGAGGCCCTAAAATTCCAAGATAGCACAAAACCCCCCCAAATGACCCCATTTTGGAAAGTAGACACCCCAAGCTATTTGCTGAGAGGCATGGTGAGTCCATGGAATATTTTATATTTTGCCACAAGTTCCGGGAAATATATATATATATATATATATTTTTTTTTTTTACACAAAGTTGTCAGTAAATGATATATTGCTCACACATGCCATGGGTATATGTGAACTGACACCCCAAAATACATTCTGCTGCTTCTCCTGAGTATAGGGATACCCCATGTGTGAGACTTTTTTGCAGTCTAGCCGAGTACAGGACCCCGAAAACCAATCATCGCCTTCAGGCTTTCCAAGGGCGTAAATTGTTGATTTCACTCCTGACTACCTATCACAGTTTTGGAGGCCATGAAATGCCAAGACAGCACAACCCCCCCCCCCCAAATGACCCCTTTTCGGAAAGTAGACACCCTGAGCTATTTGCAGAGAGGCATGTTGAGTGTTTTGCAGATCTCACTTTTTGTCACAAAGTTTTGGAAATTGAAAAAAGAGGAAAAAAAATGCATTTTCCTGTTTTTTCTTCATTTTCCAAAAAAAATTAGAGCTGCAAAATACTCACCATGCCTCTCAGCAAATAGATTGGAGTGTCTACTTTGCAAAATGGGGTCATTTGGGGGGGGGTTTGTGCAATCTTGGCTTTTTATGGACTTCAAAACTGTGATAGGTAGTAAGGAGTGAGATCAACAATTTACGCCCTTAGAAAGCCTAAAGGTGCGCATTGGTTTTCCGGGTCCTGTACGCGGCTAGACTGGCAAAAAGTCTCACACATGGGGTATCATTGTACTCAGGAGAAGCAGCAGAATGTATTTTGGGGTGTCATTTCACATATACCCATGGCCTGTGTGAGCAATATATCATTTACTGACAACTTTGTGTAAAAAAATAAAAAAAAATAAAAAAAATTTTTTTCCTCGAAACTTGTGGCAAAATATAAACTATTCCATGGACTCACCATACTTCTCAGCCAGTAGCTTGGAGTGTCTACTTTGCAAAATGGGGTCATTTGGGGGGTTTTTGTGCCATCTTGAAATTTCAGGGCCTCTGAAACTGTGACAGGTAGTCAGGGGTAAAATCAGCAATTTACGCCATTAGAAAACCTGAAGATGTGGATTGGTTTTCGGGGGCGCGTACACAGCTAGGCTCCCAAAAAGTCTCACACATGTGGTATCCCTGTACTCAGGAGAAGCAAAAGAATGTATTTTGGGGTGTCATTTCACATATTCCCATGGCATGCATGAGCAATATATCATTTAGTGACAACTTTCTGTAAAAAAACAACAAAAAAAAAAAAAATAATAATTTTCCCGAAACTTGTGGCAAAATATAAAATACTCCATGGACTCACCATGCCTCTCAGAAAAAAGCTTTGGGTGTCTACTTTTCAAAAAGGGGTCATTAGGGGGGTGTTTGAACAGTTCCGGCATTTTATACTCAATCTTATCCACACATCACCCACTCTTCTAACCACTTGAAAACCAAGCCTTTTCTGTGCCTTTTTGTTTACATGAAAAAATATTTTTTTTTTACTAGAAAATTACTTTGAACCCCCAAACATTATATATTTTTTTAAAGCAGAGGCCCTATAGAATAAAATGGTGGATGTTGCAAATTTTTTTGTCACACGGTATTTGCGCACAGATTTTCCAAACGCAATTTTTGCGAAAAAAATACATTTTTTTTTAATTTATTGCACAAATACACTATATAATTCCAATTTTTTTGGTAAAATTTAAAAGATGATCTTATGCCGAGTTCATAGACACCTAACATGACATGCTTTAAAAATTGCGCATGCCTGCGCAGCGACAAAAACGTATGTACATTTTTGAAAACCTTTAAAAGTCTCTACAGGTTACCACTTTAGACTTACAGAGGAGGTCTACTGCAAGAATTACTGCACTCGATCTGGCGATCGCGGCGATACCTCACATGCATGCTGCAATTGTGGTTTACATATGACACTAGACCACCGCTTGCGTGCGCCATTGCGCGCAAGCACCGGGGGTAAGGGGGGGGGCTCAATTTTTTTTTTTTTTTTTTTTTTCTTTTGCTTTTTTATGTTATTTTGACACCTTTCCTTTAATTTTTTTTTTTTTTAAATCATTTTTATTGTTATCATAGTGAATTTAAATATCCCCTATGATAGCAATCTGTAGTGACAGGTACTCTTTTTAAAAAAAATTGGGGTCTTTTAGACTCTAGATCTCTCCTCTGACCTTAACGCATCTGACCACACCAAAATTGGTGTGATAAAATACTTTCCCAATTTCCCAATGGCCCTGTTTATTTCTGGCGAAACAGAAGTCATAAAATGCTCGTAGCCTCCGGCATCTTAGGCCATAGAGATGATTGGAGCCATTCTCATCTCCAATTAGCTCTATGGTTAGATAATTGAACCACCGGCTGCACTCTCGGGTTAACCGGTGGGACAGGAGAGCCAGAGAAAAACCATGGAAGGCTGCGGAAGGCGGCGGTGGGGGGGGGGGAGGCCCCTCCCACTGCATGTAAAAGCAGTCTAGCGGCCAATTACCTGCTAGAATTGCTTTTACATGTAAGCCGACCGCTGGCTGTAAAAAACGATACCAAGATGATGCCTAAATCTGCAGGCATCATCCTGGTATAACCACTCAAAGTCCAGCAACGTACCAGTACATTGCTGGTCCTTGTTTGGCATATAGGTTTTTTTTTTTTTCATGCAGCCTGTGGGCTGAACGGAAAAAAAGAGAACCTATCAGAAATCAGCACAGGAATAATGCGTAGTATTACTCATCATTAACCGCCCAAACAACCACCCACTGAATTTAATGATGGGTATACACGACACTATCCACGTATACCAAAATAGGATTTTAACTGCAGTGCTGAAATCAGAAAATCACCACAGCTGCTATCAGCAAAGGTATCCATATATGCTGAGCGCAAACGCTGTTTGTGTCAGAATATATAAAATCAATGCGTGGTAGCCGACGAGGGACCTGCAAGAGAAACAGGTCACAAAAGAATGAAAAAACAAACAAAGGACATTGAAAAAAAGTATAGTAGGAAGGAGTAGAAGGACATATAAAATGACTGACAACAACAGTTTTTGGATTTTCATCATTAACCGCCCAAACAACCACCCACTGAATTTAATGATGGGTATACACGACACTATCCACGTATACCAAAATAGGATTTTAACTGCAGTGCTGAAATCAGAAAATCACCACAGCTGCTATCAGCAAAGGTATCCATATATGCTGAGCGCAAACGCTGTTTGTGTCAGAATATATAAAATCAATGCGTGGTAGCCGACGAGGGACCTGCAAGAGAAACAGGTCACAAAAGAATGAAAAAACAAACAAAGGACATTGAAAAAAAGTATAGTAGGAAGGAGTAGAAGGACATATAAAATGACTGACAACAACAGTTTTTGGATTTTCATCATTAACCGCCCAAACAACCACCCACTGAATTTAATGATGGGTATACACGGCGCTATCCACGTATACCAAAATAGGATTTTAACTGCAGTGCTGAAATCAGAAAATCACCACAGCTGCTATCAGCAAAGGTATCCATATATGCTGAGCGCAAACGCTGTTTGTGTCAGAATATATAAAATCAATGCGTGGTAGCCGACGAGGGACCTGCAAGAGAAACAGGTCACAAAAGAATGAAAAAACAAACAAAGGACATTGAAAAAAAGTATAGTAGGAAGGAGTAGAAGGACATATAAAATTACTGACACCACAACAGTTTTTGGATCCTTTTATTTTTCTTTCTAACTGTTCCTTTACTTCTTGATTTGGGAGGGACTGCGATCATCTGCGATCTTCTCTTCCAGCTTGGGTCTCTCAAAATGTCGATGGACATCCAACATCCTTCGAGACCCTGTGTTTATGTGCCCTACACTGTGTCGTGCTGTACCCTACGCTAATAATCCACTAGTGTATGGTAGCGCTCGAAACATTCCCCGATGCAGAGACCAGGTTGGTCAGGACATTTGGGACAATAATAACGGGTGTCACGCCTAAATCCGCGCTTGCTACAGACACGACATCTTCTTTGGGGCCATCTTTGGGTAGGGGTACTCGGGAGGACATGTGAAAAATGCCTCTCATGCAGCCGGCTCACTGCATCTGGAAGGGGAAGTTGGGCAGGCATGCCTCCTGGGTACAGGTAGGCAAGGATGATCTCTTCCTGGAATTCCCGGAAAGATCCAGTTCGTCCTGACGCCCTGTATAGGACAAAGGCGTTCAGCATAGCCAATTGGTATAGGTAAACAGACACTTTTTTGTACCAGCGTCTGGCTTTACGGGCAACTAAATACGGCGCCAAAAGCTGGTCGTTAAGGTCCACCCCTCCCATGTTAAGGTTATATTCGTGGACACAGAGGGGTTTCTCCACAACGCCAGTTGGCGTAGGAATTTGGATCGTCGTGTCTGGGTGAAGGGAGGACAGAACATAAACATCCCGTGTATCCTTCCACTTCACCGCAAGTAATTTGTCCGTTTTCAAGCAGGCTCTCGCCCCCCGACTAAGACGGGAATCTACAAGCCGTTGGGGGAAGCCCCGGCGATTAGGTCGCACGGTGCCACATGCGCCAATTTGTAAATCAAGAAGGTGACTAAATAGTGGCACGCTTGTATAAAAGTTGTCCACGTACAAATGGTACCCCTTTCCGGATAAGGGTGACACCAAGTCCCAAACGATCTTACCGCTGCTCCCTATGTAGTCTGGGCAGTTGGGGGGCTCCACACAGCTATCTTTTCCCTCATAGACCCGGAAACTAACTGTATAGCCTGTGGCCCTGTCACACAATTTATACAGTTTGACCCCGTATCTGGCACGCTTGCTGGGGAGGTACTGTTTCATAGCAAGGCGGCCAGTAAATTTAATCAGGGACTCGTCAACGCAGACAACTTGTTCGGGGGTAAACAAGGCTGCAAACCGCTGATTGAAGTGGTCTATGAGGGGCCGAATTTTGTGGAGCCGATCGTATGCAGGGTCTCCCCGAGGACGACAGAGTTCATTGTCGCTGAAATGCATAAATCGCAGAATTTGCTCGTATCTCGTCCTGGACATAGAGGCAGAGTACATGCGCATATGGTGAACTGGGCTAGTGGACCAATATAGCCGCAATTCACTCTGTTTAGTTATGCCCATGTGGAGGGAAAGGCCCAGAAAGATCTTAAATTCGGAAACCGTTATAGGTTTCCAGCCGAATTGTCTGGCAAGGTGTGAATTTGGGTTGGCGGCGATGAACTGTTGTGCATACAAATTTGATTGATCCACAATAGATCTGTAAAGATCTTCCGTGAAGAACAGCTCAAAAAAGTTCAGGGGCGTAAAACCAGCTGTCTCCACGTGGATTCCAGGTTGGGCGGTGAATGGGGGAAGTACTGGCGCTGTAGTATCGGTGGGTTGCCAATTAGGAAATGCCAGCGCATCAGGGAGGGCACTATGGGCTCTACGGGCCTGTCTTCGAATACGCGGTGGCTGCGGGCCACTACTTGTGCTAGCCACCGCACCAGCTTCAACTGCACTTAGGGGACTCGCCACGTCACCAGGTCTTACTGCAGTGCTGGTTGTACTAGGTCCAGGTTGTACTAGGCCGCTGGCGCTTGCCAGGTCGCCAGAAGGATGAGCGGCACTAGTACCCACACTCTGCTCCATACGAGCACCCTGCGATTCCTGCATCACAACAACTTCAGAATGGGGTCGGGTACGCCTGGGTCTAACAGGGACCCATCTGTCGTCGGAGCTATCTGTCAGGGAGCCGCTGCCGTCATCAGGTTCATATACTGACACTAATTCGGTCATTGTAGCTTCCCCTTCGCTATCAGATGACTCGGTCAGCATATAACTGAGAAGCTCTTCATCCCTGTACGAACGTTTGGTCATTTTGGCAACTAAATTTACTCGTACAGTGATGCGACTCACAGGTAATAAAAGCACCTGGTTGTCGAAGACTATTTCAAGCGCTACAAAAAAAACTGCTAATGCTAGCAGGGATCAGGCCTGACTCTGCTAACACAGCGGTTTTGTGTCTTGTGTTTTTTTGCAAGTGACAGTAATCTATTGATTACTACACTTGCCTGGGTGAAAGGGTTAAACGCAGGTGCTGGCCGGAATCAGTACTGATCGTGCAAACACCGCGTTTTGGGAACCCTAAACTATGGGGGCGCTAGTATAGTTCTGATCAGATCAGATATTGATCTGTTCAAACACTATACTAGAAATGGAAGTGTAGGTGCGTGCGTGCGTGCGTGCGTGCGTGTGTGGCAATCAAGGGGTTACTTCTAAACTATGCGCTGGGGATCTGGGGGGGGTGGCGGGGACCCTAAACCTCCTTTGGGAAAGAAACTAGCTAGCTAGCGCAACCTCAAGTCACAATGACACCAATACAAAATACAGTAAAAACAGTATATTATGTGTGTATTAGTGCTAATGTGACAGAGGGTGTAGGGGTTAACGGGATGTGATCAGGGGGGGATCAGGGGTTTAAATCTTTATTGGAAGGGACTGGCGGGTATCCTAAGGATAAAAGGAACGGTGGCAAGCGCTAAACCTGGTCACAAGTCACACTTATACGGGTATATAGAAAATGCTATATACTGTATACAGTGTGCGTTGTGGCAGGGGGTGTAGGGGTGATCAGGAGGGGATCAGGGGATTAAATCTTTATTGGGCGGGTGGGGGGGACCCTAAACCTGCTTGGGACACAAACTTAGTCGCCTGCGCTAATTCTGATCACAATGACACTAATACAAAAATACAAAAACACAGTATATTACGTTTGTATTAGTGCTGATGTGACAGAGGGTGTAGGGGTTAACTAGCGGTGATCAGGGGGGGATCAGGTGGGATCAGGGGCTTAAATCTTTATTAGGGGGGGGTGGCGGGTAATTCAAGTGGAAAAAGGGGGGTCGCAAGCGCTAGACCTGACCACAAATCACACTTATACGGGTATATAGCAAAATGCTATATACTGTATACGGTGTGTGTTATGGCAGGGGGTGTAGGGGTGATCAGGGGGGGGTCAGGGGCTTAAATCTTTATTGGGCGGGTGGCGGGGACCCTAAACCTTCTTGGGACAGAAACTTAGTCGCCTGCGCTAATTCTGATCACAATGACACTAATACAAAAATACAATAACACCGTATATTGCGTTTGTATTAGTGCTGATGTGACAGAGGGTGTAGGGGTTAACGGCGGTGATCAGGGGGGGTTCAGGGGGGATCAGTGGGTTAAATCTTTATTAGGGGGGGGTGGGGGGTAATTTGAGTGGAAAAGGGGGGGTCGCAAGGGCTACACCTGTTCACAAATCACACTTATACAGGTATATAGGTATATGCTATATGCTGTATATAGTGTGTGTTGTGTCAGGTGCTGTAGGGGTTAATTGGGGGGGCGATCGGGGGTGAAATGTGCCTATCTAACTGTGTGTGGGTGTGCTTGGTGCAGTACTCACAGTAAGATGTGCTCTCCTCTCACGCTGGATCCAAAAAGACCGTTGTGGTGGGAGGGCACATCTCCTCTAAGCCTGTGTTTACATTTCACAGGCTTAGAGGATGATCTGATTGGGCAGGACCGATCAACAGGTCCAGACCAAAAATGATTGGCCTGGACCTGATGACTGATCGGTTCTGAACCCAATCGAGTCATCATCGGCGGCGGGGACGCGCGGGAGCGCGCACAGGGCCGGCAAATTGTGCTGACGTAGGCCTACGTCAGTTTGCCTGGCCGGGGCTGAGTGCCGACGTAGATCGTCGTGCGCCGGTCGTAAAGTGGTTAAACAGCACCCTGCAAAACCTTGCAGAAAAAGGAAGCATCCGCAGATACCAACACATCCACTTTTTTTAAAACTTTGTAAAAATGTGCACAGACAACCAGGTGGCCGCCCTACAAACCTGCGTCATTGATGCCTGATGGCGGAAGGCCCAGGAGGCACTAAGCACCCTAGTAGAGTGCACCTGGGCAGGGAAAGGAGGAACCTGACCCCTGATGAAATAGGCCTGAATAACTGTCTCTCAGCCGTCTAAAAATGGTTGCAGAGGAAGTGGACAACCCATTACGAAGGCCATCCCTGTGCACAAATAGAGAGTCTGACTTCCTGAAAGACTTTGTAGCTGCTAGGTACACCCTAATTGCCCGGACCACATCCAACCACATCCAAGGCTTGCAAAGCAATTTCCTTCGGGTGTTTAGGCCTAGGACACAGGGAAGCCAACACAAAGTCTATATTTAAATGAAAGGCAGAGACCACCTTAGGAAGGAATGACAAACAGGAGCGAAGCACCACCTTAACCCTGTGAATCACCAGATAAGGTAGGCAAGATTAAGCCGCCAGGGCCGACACCATGCGCGCAGAGGTGATAGCAGGGGAAACTCCCAAAGGTTCTCAAAGGGAGACTTCTGGAGAACCGAAAGTACCAAACTGAGGTCCCAATGCGGCAAAGGAGACCACACCGGAGGGACCAAGTGCTGAACACCCTAAAGAGAGGTACACACCAGAGATGTAGCCAAGGGTCGTTGGAAGAAAACGGCCAAGGCCGACACCTGGCCCTTGATAGTTCAAGGCCAACTTCTGTTCAACCCCCATTGAAGAAAGGTAAAGATCCGAGCCACTGAAAAAAAGAGCGAGGAGGAACCCCAAGGGATTCACACTGTACGTCTTTCACCTACGATGGTAGATCTTCCAAGAAGTAGATTTCCTAGCTTTTAACAGCATAGGAATCACTGATTCAAACAATCCCCTATCCTTCAGCACCTGGCTTTCAATAGCCAAGCTGTCAAAGCCAACGATTGTAAAGCGGGCTGGAAGATTGGTCCTTGGGACAGCAGATCTTCCCTGAGAGGAAGCCTTTAAGGAAATGTCGGTAACCAGCCGCACCAGGTCGGCGAACAAGGCCCGGCAGGGGCAGTCCGGGGCCACTAAAATGACCAGAATCCCTTCTGCCTCAATCCTGTAGAAGTCTTGGCAGAAGCTCGAGAGAAGGGAAGGCCTAAATCAGACGATACTGACCCACGGGACCATCAGCGCATCTGTGGCGTCCGCCAGAGGATTCCGTGACCGAGTCACGAACCTATGTACCTTACTGTCGAGCTGAGACGCCAACAGATCCACCTCAGGGGCGCTGGGAAGACAACTGATGAAACACTTCCGGATGAACGCCTGTCGATTGAGGTAATCCTCCTGCCAATGTTCCACTCCAGGAAAGTGAGCGGCGGGGAGGGCTGGAACAAAACATTCTCCCCACCTGAGAATATCGGCTACCTTCAGAGCCGCTAGGACACTTCTGTGGAGATGGACATAAGCAACGGCCGTGCCATGGTCTGATTGAATGCATACTGGACAGCCTTGTAGACAATCCATCCAATGTTCCAGGCACAGCCTGGTCGCACGTAATTAAGGACATTGATTGGTAGTCTGGATTCTTCCAAGGTCCAGATCCCCTGAGCAGAACTTCTTCTGAGGACGCCTCCCCACCTGAACAGGCTGGCATCCGTGGTGACCACTGTCCAATACAAGGGTAGGAAGGATTTTGCCCTGCCAGAGCGCCGAGAAACGAAGCCACCAAATCAGGGACTCTCTCTCCTACCCCGGGTCAGCTGGATTTGGTTCTCCAGAGACTGCGGATTCTCAATCCATGTGATGAGAATCTCCCGTTGCAGGGACCCTGTATGGAACTGCGCAAACCGGATCGCCACAAAAAGGTTGACACCATTAGGCTCAGTAACCGCATACAAGGAAGGACAACCATCTGCTGGTCAGCAGGAGACATACTGCAACCTGCAGTGTCTGAAGTTTGTCCGGAGGAAGAAATACTCTGGCTAAGGCCGAGTCCAGAGTCAGCCCCAGATAGTCTAGTGTCGTAGTAGGGACCAAGGCTGACTTCCGAAGATTCAGAACCCAGCCAAACTCCTTCAGAGATCGTACGGTGATCTCCAGGTTTTCCACCAGCGCAGCAGAAGACTTTGCTCACAGAAGGAGATCGTATAAATATTCCAGGACCGCGATACCCCGCTGGCGTAACAATGTCAATACTGAGGCCAACACTATAGTGAAGACCCCGGCAACAGGGGCAAGACCAAATGGTAATGCCCCAAACTGATAATGTTCCTCTCCCACTGCAAAACAGGGGAAGCGTTGGTGACCGACAGATGTTGGAATGTGAATCTTTGATGTCTATGGAGGCAAGAAAATCTCGCTGATGCAGAGAAGCCACCACTGTGCGAATGGACTCCATCCTTAACTTCTGAACCCGTTCAAAGCAGTTCAGCGCCTTGAGATCCAGGATTGAAAGCACCTTGCCCTCCTTCCTGGGACCTGCAAGGTTGAGTAAAAACCCCTGAAAACGTTCCGCAATCGGAACTGGGACAAATCACCCCTTGGAGCAAAAGATCTTGCACCGCCCAAAAGAGGGTATTGTAAGCGGACTGGGGACAGTCGCAAGATGGAAGGAAAGGACCTTTCTGTAGGGTGAGCACGAAACTCAATCTTGTATACAGATCGAATGACTTTGTGGACCCACTTGTCATGTACCAGGGAAATCCACGGGTCCAGGAACCAGCGAAGACATTCCCCCACCCCAGAAGGAGCCTTGCCTGTGGGTCTGGAGAAGCCCACTCTCAACCTGCCAGAACAAGTTCACTTGGATCCATCAGAGTCAGCCCTGAAAGGCTTCGATCCCTTGTCAGTCGATCCTGAAGGACGAAAAAAAAAAAAAAAAAACTTCTTATGAGCCGAAAAGGAGGACCCACTTCTGCAACGAGGGTCCTTTGCCTTAGTAGCCTGTGGAAGAAAGGTACTCTTCCCCCCTATGAAACATTTAATGATGTCATCCAGGGTAACACCAAACCTGTCTCCTTGAAAAGGAAGATCAGTCAGGGCCTTTTTAGAAGCCTGTTTCGCAGCCCAGCATTTGAGCCAAGAAATACGCAGAAGGACCACCGCTGAAACAGAGCCTAGCAAATAGGGGAGCCACATCCAAAGAGGCATCACAGATAAACTGCAGCCCCTGGACCAACTGGTCCACCAGCTCAGCAAAGGCAGGGGGAGCTGCTCCCCCTTCAGGTCACAGCATAAAAGCTAAGCCCACTCGGTCAGAGTTTGAGACACCAGTGCAATGGTAAATACCGACCTTAGTGCCGAACCAGTCACAGTGTACATATTGCAGGCCACAGCCTCCGCCTTCCTGTCAGCCGGGTCCTTAAAGGCCGGGGACTCTTCAACCGGAATCATGGTTGCCTTATTCAATCTGGAGACAGGAGGGTCCACCACCGGCGGAACAGTCCACTTCTTAATAAGGAACTCCTCATAGGGGTACCGCTCAGCAAATTACTTTGGGACCACAGGGGAACATTTTGGTCAATCCCACTCTTTAGCGACAAATCTGTCAAAAATAGGAGAGGAAAAGAAACACCTTTGCCGCTCTGGATGGCTTGTGAGTACCAAAGTGAACAGACGCCTCCGTCGCAGCTTCAGCTGCATCCTCCATTTTTAAGGTCTCATGCACAGATACAATCAGTGCATCTACCAGCGCCTTTTTGTGCGTGGCTACAGGAGTGGAGTAATCATCCTCACTATTTGAGAACTCAGGGTGCATGGTCACAGACCAAGCAGAGTGACCCACGTCCCACAAATCACATTCAGGATCTGAGGAGACAGATAAGGCAGGGAAAGGTGGGGGGTGCTTTTTGCTAGCCCGTCGCTCAAAAACCACCACCACCCGGGAAACAAAGGACTCCAGGACTGCCGTCAGTGCATCAATGGATGGTTGGGACTGGAGGGCCCTGCAGCCTCTGAGAGGGGATCAGGTGGTGAAATGAGTCATTAGGGGGACACCACAAAAAAGGTAAAAAAAAAAAAACACTGCTAAAAAGGGACATCCCCCACCGCTCTGGCAGCACCACCCGGTCGCCGATAACACAGTCCACCAGACTCACCACCCAGCAGAAACCAGGCACCGCAGCCACCAGGCAAATCTGCACTGCCCATGCGGCGATCAGGAAATGAAGATCTAGGAGTCAGCAAACCACTGCAAAATGGCCGCTGGACTACACAAACATGGCCGCTGTGCATTGAGCACACAGGCTACAAGAAAATGGCGACACTACGAGGCTCCCAGGAGGGATCCCTAGGCCTCAGAAAATGGCACAGGCAGGAAGGGGGGGGGCCCTGGCAGAAACCCCAAACCAGTACAGCCCCCATCATCAACACAACACCCTGCCCCCACCCCACAGCGTCAGCGAAGGTGGGGCCGAAGGGGGACAAGATGGCCCACAGGGACCACTAGACCAATGAGGGGGGTGCCTAACGGGAATGAGGGGTGCCCTTTTTTATAAAATGTCTGGTTTGCATCCTTCCCCCCTTTTTCCTTTCCTCATTCCCTCCTTCTCTCTTTTAATATTGGGTTTGGCCTAGTCCCAGTTGTTCCAATGAATTTTTTTAATCCCATGGTCACGTCTAGGTCTCAACTTATAGTTCTTGGACATATGATTTTGCCCATGTACAGTAAGATATTCATGCCATTTTACATGCAATCTCAGATCCTGCTTCATATGATATCATTAGTTTCAACTCAGTTTTAGTTTAGGCAGTCTAGTCCCCTGGTGATTAACCATTGTCCGCTATAGGCACTTCCTGGAACCTCTCCTGGTATATATATGGTATTTTTATTTTTTTTTTCCTCCCACGTTTGTTTCAACCGGAGCGGTTCTAGGGAGGTCTCTGGTAGCCATATGGTCTCTGCAAGTGACTTTCTAGAAACATCGTTACAGCTGTTTTTATAAAATGTATACCTTTTGATTTATTTTCATCTTTTATAATATTTTATATGTCATTTATTATTTTATTATTCAGCTGACCCATGACCTAATACAGGCTTTTTTGGTTGTGTTTACATGGCCCTTCAGGCCATGTATATGTTTTTCCTTTTTGGAGCAGCTGCGGCTATTGTGCTGTTTGGTCCGGCTCTTCGTCACTTCCGGGTTCCTGACCGAGTCGGATGCGACGTCAGCTGAGGCCGGAGGTGACGTGTCAGCCGGTGGAATGCGCACACATCGGAACTTCCGGGTTTCCGGTGCTAGCGTGCATCCCAAGGAGGCTTTGGCGAGGCCCAGGTGAGCAGCTTGAGCTTCTGCCACCACTCTCCGATTGGGCTGCCAGCTGAGGCTCCGTTTCCATTATGAAATCCACCCCTGAGCCCACTGAGGAGTTTTTTTTGCTGTGACTGACTTAAGGTCTGTGGTTTACGGGTCACTAATATGATTTTAAGTCCAAGTACATAATATATTTTATTACAATTTACCATTTGTATGTTAACGATGTCTGAGTGGCAGAGCCAACCTATGTGGGAGGTCCTGTCTGCTCTGCTGCACTATCTATATGTGTAGTAAGTCATTTGCGACCATGGCTCTGATGAAGAGGGTTCTTACTTGAAAAGCGTCAGCCCCATCAGTACAGATGCCTTATAGGCCTCCTGCAATACTGAAAAGTATCCCAGTCCTGATTGCAAAAGGAGTTTTTATATGCATATTTTCAGTATACATTTGTGAGTATAATGTATGGCATGCTTTTCTTTTTTCCAATAAATGTCCTATTATATTGCGCTAGATCGGTGCACCTTTCTTTTGTTTTTCTATGTTTCTAGTCCATGTGGGTACCCATCATCCTGAGAGGGCAGCAAGAGCTTAACCACTTCCATACCGAGTCATGTAAAATGACGTCGGCAAAGTGGTTGTCTAGATCCGGGCCGCCGTCATATGACGTCGGCCCGTTCTAGCTGCTACTGCGCGCCCCCGGCGGCGCGCAGCGGCGCGATCAGGGATGAGGCTCGTCCCTCGGACATAGCCCATCACTGATCAAGGTAAACAGCCAATAGAAATTGGCTGTTTACCACGTGATCGGCTGTGTCAATCACAGCCGATCACATGAGCGGCTCCTGCACGAGCCGCTCGTTCTCTCTGCAATGCGCGCCCCCGGGGGCGCGCAGAGCAGCGATCGGGGACGAGGCTCGTCCCTCGGACAGAGTCGATCCCCGATCTAGGTAAAGAGCCAATGAAATTGGCTCTTTACCACGTGACCGGCTGTGTCCAATCACAGCCGGTCACAAATGTCAACAGAGAACACGGTAACTAGCTGTCACCGTGTTCTCCTCCTCACACACTGATCCTGTGTGAGGAGGAGATTGTGGTAACAGCTAGTTACCAACTACAGTGCACCCTAAACACACTGATTGCCCCCCCCCCCAATAAAGAGCACCTGTCACTAGCCCATCAAAGTACCCGAGTACCTGTCATCAGGTACTCAGATGACAGGTACTCGGGTACTCTGATGGGCTGGTGACAGGTATTCGGGTACTCTGATGACGGATACTCTGATGACAGGTACTCGGGTACTCTGATGACAGGTACTCGGGTACTCTGACGGGTACTCGGGTACTCTGATGACAGGTACTCGGGTACTCTGATGACGGGTACTCGGGTACTCTGATGACGGGTACTCGGGTACTCTGATGACAGGTACTCGGATACTCTGATGACAGGTACTCGGATACTCTGATGACGGGTACTCGGGTACTCTGATGACGGGTACTCGGGTACTCTGACAGGTACTCGGGTACTCTGATGACAGGTACTCTGGTACTCTGATGTCGGGTACTCTGATGACAGGTACTCGGGTACTCTGACAGGTACTCGGGTACTCTGATGACAGGTACTCGGGTACTCTGATGACAGATACTCGGGTACTCTGATGACAGGTACTCGGGTACTTTGAGTACCTGTCAACGGAGTACCCGTCATCAGAGTACCTGAGTACCTGTCACCTACCCATCAGAGTACCCGAGTACCTTCCACCTGCTCATCAGAGTACCTGACGCCTGAAGTACCCAAGTACTTGCCGCCTGCTCATCAGTACCCATCACTACTCATCAGTACTCATCAGTACCTATCACGTATCAGTACTGATCATCAGTACCCCTCAGTATAGTATCACCTATCACCTATCAGTCAGTGAGTACTACTCATCAGTACCTATCACCTGCCTGTCACCTGCCCATCAGAGTACCCGAGTACCTGTCACCTGCCTATCGGAGTACCCGAGTACCTGCCACCTGCTCATCAGTACCAGAGTACTTGTCACCTGCCCAACAAAGCACCCGAGTACCTGTCACCCTTCATACAGCCACCATGTCCAAGTCCAAAAAGGTTTATATACGTCGTCCGTTTAAACCTAAATACCGGTGTTATGGCAGCAGATAGCTGCCATAACCCTGGTATTTTTTTAAACGGTGGACAGTTGGCCTTCCGATAAGGGTGGTCCCAGCGGCGGATTCGCCGTGGGATCACCCTTCCGGGATGGCGGAAGAGGCGCCCCCCCCCCTCCCGACGCGTTCCGGTCCTTTTCCCCGCTTACCGGACCCGCCGGCAGCGGGGAAAACGATCCGGTCCCGAATCCTCACAGACAGGATGTCGAGTGAGGGCAAGCTTGCCCTCACTTGACTCTATGGTCTTGGAGGACCGGAGCTACGGAAAATGTTGTTGCCTAGCAACCGGTTTAAAGGTCCTTTTTTTTTTTTTTTTTTCATTTTATATTATAATTATTTATTTTTTTTTTTTCTATCTTTTAGTGTACTTGTGAGATCTGAGGACTTTTTGACCCCAGATCTCACAAAAAAGAGGTCCTGTCGTGCCTATTTCTATTACGAGGAATATTTACATTTCTTTTAATAGAAATAAAAATGATCAATTTTTTTTTTTTTTTTTTAAACGGTGTAAAAATAAAAAATAATAAATAAAATAAATAGTAAAAAAAAAAAAAAAAAAAAAATTAAAGCGCCCTGTCCCCGTTAGCTCGCGCGCAGAAGCGAATGCATACAGAAACCCCGCCCACATATGTAAACGGTGTTCAAACCACACATGTGAGGTATCGCCGCGATCGTTAGAGCAAGGGGAATAATTTGAGCCCTAGACCTCCTCTGTATCTCAAAGATGGCAACCTGTAGAAATTTTTAAATTGTCGCCTATGGGGATTTTTAAGTACCAAAGTTTGTCACCATTCCGTGAGCGTGCGCAATTTTGAAACATGACATGTTGGATATCTATTTACTCGGCGTAACATTATCTTTCACATTATGGAAAAAAATTGGGCTAACTTTACTGGTTTCTTATTTTTTAATTAAAAAAAGTGAATTTTTTCCAAAAAAATTGCTTTGGAAGACCGCTACGCAAATACGGTGTGATAAAAAATATTGCAATAATCTCCATTTTATTCTCTAGGGTCTCTGCTAAAAAAAAATATATAATGTTTGGGGGTTCTAAGCAGTTTTCTAGCAAAACAACTGATTTTAGCTTGTAAACACCAAATGTCAAAAATAGGCCTAGGCAAGTGGCTAGGATGCATGATGATGCTCCTTGGATGTTAGGCCCCTCTATATGGCTAGGCTGTGAAAAAGTCTCACACATGCGGTATTGCCATACTCAGGAGGAGTGGCAGAATGTATTTTGGGGTGTCATTTTTGCTGTGTACATGCTATGTGTTAGGAATATCCTATAAATTGACAACTTTGTGTAAAAAAAAAAAGTTTTCATTTTTTTCCCACATTTTCCAAAAACCTGTGGAAAAAAATGATATGTTCAAACGACCCATAATGCCTCATAGAATATACGTTGGAGTGTTTGCTTTCCAAAATGGGGTCATTTTGTGGACTTTTCCATTGTATTGGTGCTCTAGGGCCTTGAAAAGTGTGATAGGTAGTAAGAAAGTTTTATGTGTATTTATGCTCCTAGAACGCCTGAATGTGCTTCTTGGACGTGGAGTCTCTTTTTGTGGCCGGGCTGTGTAAAAGTCTCACACATGTGGTATCGCCATACTCGGAAGGAGTAGCAGAATGTATTTTTGGGTGTAATTTTTGCTGTGTACATGCTATGTGTTAGAAATAGCTTATAAATTGACAACTTTGTGGGAAAAAAAAGAAAAAAAAATTTTTTTCTTCATTTTCCCAAGAATTGTGGGAAAAAATTACAACTTCAAAAAACTCACCATGCCTCTTACTAAATACCTTGGACTGTCTACTTTACAAAAAGGGGTCATTTGGTCGGTATTTGTACTGTCCTGACATTTCAGGGCCTCAAGAAAGGAGATAGGCAGTCAGTACATCTGGTGTGATCAATTTTCAGTAATTGGTACCATAGCTTCTAGACTCAATAACTTTCACACAGACTAAATAATATACACTAATTTGGGTTAATTTTACCAGAGACATGTAGCAGTATACATTTTGGCCCAAATGTATGAAGAAAATTTTATTTTTTGCAAAATTTCATAATTGAAACTAAAAAAAAGTGTTTTTTTTTCAAAATTTTTGCTCTTTTTTTGCATATATCACGAAAAAAAAAAACCCCAGTTGTGATCAAATACCACCAAAAGAAAGCTCTATTTGTGTGAAAAAAATGATAAAAATTTTGTTTGGTTATAGTGTAGCATGACTGAGCAATTGTCATTCAAAGTGTGAGAGTGCTGAAAGCTGAAAATTGGTCTGGGCAGGAAGGGTGTCAAACTGCTCTGTATGGAAGCGGTTAAATGCCAGCAACACAGCCTTCATTATAACATAGGACCTGAGCAAAGGAGATTTGAATTGTTTTTTGGGGAACCCAGGGGTCTGACCGTACAGGGGGAGAGGGGGGACAGTTACTTAATATACCAGGAACCAGGCAGGCACCGCTCCTGACAGAACATCCTCTCCATGGAAATGGGGGGGGGCTGTCAGCTAGGAGGAATGCTGCGACTCAGGCCGAGACCTGGTCGTGTGCGACCTCGTGAAGTGTTTAACTTGCAGGCCAGCCCCCGTCCGGTGGGACTAGGTCGCGGCCGACCTAGCGTGGAGCTGAGGTCTGCATGCACTAGCTGGCCAGACTGGAGTGACCACTGGATCTAGATTATCCAGCCCGTAGCCCAGTCCAGCAGTTGAAAAAATTGCCAGGACCAGAGATCCCAGACAGCAACTAGGTCCTTACTCCTGACTAAGCAGAAAAAAACTGAGTACCTATAGCAGAGAGAGGGAGTATACACCCTGGGACTGCCCATAGTTGTAGCCAGACTTTTATTCTGCCTAATGTCCTCTTCCTGTAGGGGGCAGTGTAACCCAATGGTTAAGAAGATCAGGAGCGGTGTCCATCAATGAACAAAGGAGAAAAACTTTTTTCCCCTCACTGTAGAACATTATCACCCAATAATAGGAGGTATTTCTGCATAAAGATTTTCATGGCAGGATCACCAGGTATTATTTTAGTGAAAGCTGCAGAGTTAACATGTTGGTGTAATTTCAAAAGTTATTCCACTAGATTACATTTTTGTGATGAGGTTAATTTACAAAAGATTTACCTGATCATGCTATTTTTACCAGCTGTGTAGAAATATTATATCGGCTAATCCACTAAAGAGATAAGCTCAGGTTATCAATGCAAATACCACATGCATTATTTCTTGCACTAGGTCAAATCTCCCCAAGAGAAAGGGGTTGTTCACAATAGCTGTAGCCCTCTGAAGAGCAACCCACAGTGGATTGGTTTTCAGAGGGTGTTTAACAGGCCACGAGGAGGTGCTTATGTAGCCTTAGGGCCCTATTTACATACAGTATTTGCAGGGTTATAATGCAGCCCAGTGAAATGAATGTATACCAGTGGCCCTCTTACTGACTTGTGTAGTTTTCTGCATTAAGAACAGACCTATTTTATACTTTGTGCTATGCAGAGGGTCGGCAACCAACACTCCCAAAAGGCCTATACCAAAAACCAGGACTGTTGTAGAGGGTTGTATTTAAATCTGCTCACTACTAAATTGGAATTCCACTGTTTTTTGCGTTTATTAAAAGTCAGCGGCTTCAAAAAGTGTAGTTGCTGACTTTTAATAAACACACTCACCTGTCTCACGGTCCAGCGATGCGGCCGGTGGGAGCCTCATTCTTTCTCCCTCTTCTCCCCACAGCGCCAGCATCACTACTGTGGGCACCAGGCTGTGACAGCTTGCGGCTTCACAGCCGGGTGCACACTGGGCATGCGCATCCTGAGTGGACGGGCAATCTTCTGGGACCTGCGACGTGTCCCAGAAGATTGCAGGGAGAGAGAACTTCCACTCGAGCCACCTAGGTGGCCCGAGCAGAAGTGGGAGTGGGTACCTGTCAAAACTAGGTATCCGTTCAGACACCGCCCGCCCCCCCCCCCCAAAAAATGGCATGCCAAATGTGGCATGTCAGGGGGTCAGGAGGCCTTAAAGCGAAAGTTCCACTTTTGAAACTCCGCTTTAACGTTTGACCTGGGAAGGTCCATAAAGTACGTACTGCTCATAAAATAGATCAAAAATGGGCAGTTGTGCTACGGTTTTACCACCCCATGACCATTCAATCAAACGGTCATACAGCCACCGAACAAGATTGTTCACATGCTACTGCACTTCGCATCATGGCTGTGACTGATCTTTTGTCGTGGCTGATTATTTTTCACTTGGGGCCCAGAGTTTGACAAGGAGCAATGCTTAACAAACTCGTCCATTGAGTTAAATGAGCTGTGCTGCAGCTGTATTGCAATGCACTCGATTGTTGCACAGTAGTGCTGCATTACAGGGTTAAATCAGGAGGTGAGGAGGCAATATAACACCACCTATTAAAGGCCCTCTGAAAAGCACTGTGACCGGATCAATACAGTGGTAATTTCTGCAGATCCTGACCTAGAGTGAAGAGCAGGTACACAGCTCCTGTGGTTTGCAGCATGCAGGCGCTAAACAGGAAGAACTTGGCCAGGTATCAGAGTGGCGGGAGAGCATCAGAATGCCTCCTAGGCATGGATCTCCCACCAAAACGGAGCTTCCCTCCTCGAAGGAAGCAGACAGGCTCAGGGCGGCATTGTGTGCCAGACAGGGACAGCCAAAGGGCAGGATGAGGCCTTGAGGCCGCAATCTGTCCAGGTATGTGCTAAAAACCTCGTTGAGGAGTGCTGTGATAGACAGTTTGTAAAACACAGTGCCGTGGGCTGGCGGCCAGTTGAAGCTACCATCACACTTCCAGCACTCATAGTAGAACTATGGTGAAACTACAAAAACACGCTATAGGCACAAACCTGTAGAAGTGCTCTATTTTTTTGTATTTAAAAAAAAAAAAAAAGGGGACGACATTGACCAACTTATATCCCCTCTTCCTGCAGTTCCATACCTCTGTTATTTTAAATAGTGTGTGAGCTTCGATACAGGTTGATTAAATCACTCCCAACTCAATGTGGCAGTATTTTGAATTGGTAATTGGCCACTAAGGCCTGAGCACTATGCCATAAGAGGAAGTCACAGGCTCTCCCATGCTCAGGAGCACCAGATATTTTGCAGTGGCTGCAATGGACGGGATGGCGAGAAAGCACTTCACAGGATAGCATAGGTATGTCAAAAGGGAAAGTGGGGCTTTTATGAGACTATTATTTTGCCCTGGGTGTGCATAGACTGATAGGGTATTAGAACAATGCCATCTGTTGCCACAGGGATACCACTAGTCTGAAAATAATCCCTCATACAAATAACAGAGGAAATGGTGCCTCTAAGACACCTGTAGATAAGGGTCAAGGTGAAAGGTTCAGGATCCCGTTCTTAGTAGAGAACAAATATAGCTCAGCTGGTCAGAATATGCAAAACATAGAATGAGGAGGTGGTGAGATGAGGAGGGATTACTTCAGGATCAGTTTAACAAGATGCAGAGGATCAGCAGAGTTTAAATTAGGTGATCAGTAAGTAGGCTGGCTTCCCTCGCTTTTTCCAAGTGCGGATCTCTGCACACAGCTCTGCCAAGAACTGCAATACGAATAAATTTCAAACCACACATCTGGTTTTAAATAAAATGTTTAATTATAAAAAGATAACTTCTACTATTACCTAAAAGTAATAAATACAGTGGCGGGATGACAATACTACGGTAGGAGCAAATCAGAAGGAAAAGAGGGGGAGGAACCTGTGCCCTGTAAAGTACTCCAAGAAAATGATTTTACAGGTAAACAAAAAGAGGATTTTTGTTTGATCATACATTACAGGACACAGGATTGTATTCAGGAATGCAAGGGACATTACCAAGCAATACAATAGAGTAGTGGGCAACACAGCAAACAACATACTTAGATTTTGAACATGTTATACTTACCTGCTGTGTGTAATGGTTTTGCACAGAGTAGCCCCGATCCTCCTCTTCTTGGGTCTCCCGCTGAATGCCCCCATAAACAAACCACTTGCTAAGGGGGCACTTGTACATGCTCGCTCCTGAGCCCCACTGTGTGTGTCAATAAAACACACAGAGCGTGACTCAGCCCTGCTCACCGCTCCAGCTTCACTGGTTGTGATTAACAGCTGGAGCCAATGGCTCCCACTGCTGTGTCTGACCCAATGAGGAGAGATAGAGCTGGGAGAACCGCTGCTCTCGAGCACATCGCTGGATCAATATCGGGCACAGGGAGCTGCACACAAGGTTTTTGTTTTTTTTTTTACAATCATGCATTGAATGCATGAAGGTAAAAACACCTTCAGCCTCTAGAACTCATTTAACAGAAGGGGTTCAAGCTGGGTATTGGGCTGCCTGAAGAACCATATGGTAAAACCTAAACAAACATCGGACCAGGTAGCAGCCTTGCATATCTGAAAAACAAGTGCCTAATGCTAGAAAACCCAAGAAGCACTAAACAGACCTAGCACAATGTGCTTTGGTAAGGAAAGGTGGATCCTTGCTCTGAAGTCTATAGGCTTGAATGATGGATTGCTGAATCTACCTGGAGATGGTGAAACAAGATGCACATTATCTCCTGCAGCCCCTATTTCTTAGGACCTGGGCTTAAACAGACAAGCCAATAAAGCCCGCAACCATTAGGCAGGACAGCAGTACCAGAAGGCCCAGAAGCATGACAGTCCAAGTACCATATCTGCCTGGGCCAGTTCGATGTGATTAGGAGTGATCACCAGAATGTCCTCTGACTCCATCCTGTGGAGCAGACAAGGAGTTTCAGCAAAAGAAATGCATAAGTCAGATTGAACTGGTGCCACAAAACCACAAGGGTGTTCACTGGGAAGGTTCGGGGGATCTCTGGATCTGGACACAAACTGCTCCAATAAATAAAGAAGGAGTTCACCTTTGGAGCATGTTACATATGTTCCAACTGTTTTTAGGGTGGAACATGTAATATGTTCCAACATCTGCAGCCTCTCTCCTCCCGAAGTCACAATTTAAAAACAGGGCAGCCATGTGGGGCTTGGCCCACAAAGCCACATAGTTTATTTACAGTATCATGTGAATTAAAGCAGAGTTCCACCCAGATTAAAATATATTGTCAGTCCCCCCCTCCCCTTCAATTACCTTTTTTTGTTTTCATACTGTGTCCTTTGCCACGGTGAGGTACGTCATGTCCAGCAACACATTGGCTCCTGGGAGATGAGTGTCATCAATTCCAGGAGTCAGTGGGCATTGCTGGCTGGAAGCATCGCTGCCATTGCTATGGAAACCTAGCTGACATGCAGTGGGGCCAGCCAATATCGGACTGCATATTTGCGAGATCGTGAGGTGCATGCTTGGTAACCAGCATGCACAGAATCCAGGAAAACAACCACAGCGGCTTCACATGCCCACACTCTAGATGGGCACGATGTACAGAAGAGGAAAAAAAAACGTTTTAAATGCTGCACAAAAACAGAAAGATATCTAAATGTAAACAAACAAGTGGTGACTATACTAGGGGTTCTTTTATCCGAAAGAAATTAAATAAAAAATGTCCGGAACTCTGCTTTAATGCCTACAAGTACTGTCAGCCATTGCGGCTCATGGCTTGTAGTTCTGTAAGGGCGCTGGTGAGCGCTCTTGTAGTCCATTGATCCTCCTATTCTCAGGTAACTGCCTGCCTGTATCAGAGGTACAGATAGACCACTATCTTGAGAGTCTGCAGAAGCCTGAGATTACACTATCTGCTGATCACGGGTGCAATGCTCTGCAGGCTCTATGGGAGAAAGACCTTTTTATTTTTTAGAAATGCACTTTTTTTACCTGCAAAAAATAAGCATGTATTTATTTTTTTAAGGTGAACTTCTCCTTTAAACCTTGAAGCCAGGAGGTCCAGCTCTGGTGCTCCCCCCCCCCCTACCACCTGTAACACAAGTCTTGAAAACACCTCCAAGTGAAGAGAGGATTCCCTGGAGTCCAGGCGTTGAAAATGAAGGATGTCCGCCTGCCAATTTTCCACTCCAGGATAAGGGACGGTGAATAAGGCTGGTAAATGAAGTTCCACCCAAGCCAGAATCAGATTTGCCTCTCTATGGGCAACAAGATTTCTGGTACCCTCTGGTGGTTGATGTAAGCCACTGCTATGGCCTTTTCTGACAGACCTGGTCAGCGGACCCTGCAGTCAAAAGATCCAGCATTGAAATAACGTTTACAATGCTGGGCTACACATCTACCCGCTGTTGGTTGCGACCAATGTGTCGTGGCTGGCAGTACTGTTTAACCCTTTGTGGGAATATATCCAAAGTAAGGTATTCACCTCAGGGATTCACCACTGTTGGTGCAAACCTCACCTTCCAAGTGACAACACAGGCAGGATGCAGGATACCACCAGACTTCGCCCTCCCAGTGGGCATACTCTCACAGGAGTATTCAGAGACAGGGAAACAACAAAATGTGAATCACATCCCTGGATTAGTGGAGCACTCGGCAGCTCTAACCCACACTAAATAGCTGGTGCCCAACAGTGTCCAGTGCACAAAGGCACATTACAGGCCAAGCCAGCTTCTTCTTCACAGCAGGGTCCAGGGATGGGCTCCTAGGCTATACAGAGGATCAGTTCATCTGGAAAGCTGCAAAGCAAGCCCTGGGTATTCAGCAGCCAGTGAAAAAACCTGCTAGAAAAATAAAAAACTTTGAGAAAAAAGAAAGAAGAAGGAGCTGAGGGAACCCATTCATCTTCCAAGAACACTAGCAAAAAAGTGGCTTGTTGGGAATGGGAGGGGTTATGCAGGGCTGCCCTAACAGTTGTGCCAGTGTTCAATCTCCCGAAGGTGGGAGCATAACAATAGTTCCTGAACATCAACCTGTGTCTTGTAACATACGATAAAGAAAACAGTTTGCACTTTATACTGATTTTATTCCTAACCATTTAAAAACTCTAAACTTGTCCATCCGAGCACTGCTGTTATCGCTAGAACTGGTCACGCGAGGGTTTCCAACAGTCCGCTTGATGGTAGTTTTAAAAGCTGTTGGGGGTGGCTTGCTACTGCTAACTTTGCTGTCTTGAGCTTCAGATTGCGGCTTTCCCAAACGCTTCACCATTGCAGCCGAGGGCACTTTTCTCTTTCTTTCTTCCTCTGGGTTGGCTTTTTTGACTGTGCCAAGCCGTTGTGCTAAACTGATCTTTTGAGTGGTGAGCTTGGCAGGGGCACTTGCAGGGGGCTTTGTGGCAAGTCTCCTAATGGTGGTGATGGCAGGCTTTGGTTCAGAGCTTGTGGCTTTGGCCTTCACAGTAACCCCAGGAGTAAGCTTCTCTCGAATAATTGTGGTAGCCTTTTTCTTAAGTACACCAGCATACTGCAGAACACTGCCATCTTCATCGCTCTCTGCTGAATGATCTTCACCAAGTGCATCACCCAAACGGCTAAAGAGTCCAGTGGGCTGTAAAAGCACAAAGTAAGCCATGAATACATGGGCATTATCAAAAGTAGCTGCCTCCCATAAGCACCTTCTACTCACCTTTGTTACGGTTGTTGTGTCCGCTTTGCTCTCGGCTCCCAGTCTGTCAAAGACTGACGTTCTGGTGAAACCTATAACATGGTCACAAAATAAAAATAAACTTGTTGTCACAAAACTCGGCCTGATGTATTCTATTAGAGATTGACATGTATTTTATAGAAGGTTGTCCAAAGTGTCTTCTAGACTCCTGTGATCCCTTTCAGTCGACAGCAGGCTAAAGGTCGCTGTCAGCTGACATCACTCAGTCCCAGGCTCCAGATCGATCCCGACTTTAATGTTGGGATCCACCCACTTGCCTGGACCAGCAGCAGGCTCAGCCTCTCAGCAAGCTTTTGAGAGCAGCTGCTCCTCCCTCGCCACAGCCTGGTACTCCAGTGAGCACTGGAGGGGCAGAGCAGAGAGCCGGTGACTGATAAGTCACTAGCTTTCTGTTCACTGAAGACTGAACTGAGCGATCAGCAGTCTTTGATCACTCGGTTCTCAGTCTTAAGAGGCAGAGGGGGACGGATGCTGCATCCACCTATGCGAGTATGAATGTTTTTTTTCAAAAATCCAGAACTCCTCCTATAATATCCTGTAAATTGCCTACATTCCAGTGATAGAGGAAAAACTGGTAACACCAGTTTACAAAATATGCCAATCAAAGATGATTTGTTTCACAGCCTTGCCCTCTTTTATACTATAAAATAACCCCCAAGACAGTACATCTCAGTCAGTAAACAGTTTTATGAGCTGGCACCAAACACTCACTTTTAGCTGCCTGTTCTTCCAGAATTTTCTTTGTCCGAGGTGTGGTCCCCTTTGGCATATTAATGACATATTTCCCTTCAATCTCGGACGTCACCGTGCAACGTTTTACTGGAACCTCTGCAGTGTCAGCTGCAGGTGAAGACCCAGCTACAGAGAGAGGATGGCCAAAGGACAAAAATGTCAAATTGGCATATACCTATGCAATAATACTTAATTTGTTTGCATGAATTACACACAAACTACCTGACTGTGCATTCTTTAGAGCCACTTTGTTGGAGACTGTAACAGAGATCTTGGATGTGCTTGTTTCAGGTCTGCGGACAGGGGTAGATGGAGGAGAGTCTCGACTGTTTGCAATCATTCTTGTGGCTGCTAACAAAAAAGAAACATTGAGAGAAAAAAAAAAAAAAAGGCAATGTTTTTCACAGCAGCTTTTCTAGAAGAACCTTTGGAATCAATCATTTTCAGGGCTCAGGGAGCTCTGCTTAAAAAAAAAAAATAAAAAATAAAATATATATATATACACAATAAAAATAAAAGAACGTAGCACCTTTCACATATTTTAAAACATTAAGCACATCATTCCTAAATATTCATCAGTTCTGCACGACAAAACAGGAGTAGGACACTAAGCAGGAAAAAGCTTGACTACGCACGCCTATGGGCAGTCCCAGGGGGTATACACCCATTCTCAGCTATAGGCACTCAGTTTTGTTACAAGCAGTGTCAAAAATCAAAGAGTCAAAAATCCCATTTTCTCTTTCGTTCAATGACGGACACAGCTCCTGATTCTTCTTAACCATTGGTGCATCCCAAAGCACCTTAAACTGGGATGAGAAAAAAACATCAGAAAAAAATTCCCAAGGCTAACCCTAGCCAACAGAGCTCAACCATAAACAACTGCAGTTCACCTGAAAAACAATACACCCTCAAAGAGGACCAGGTCCTCTAAACCGCAGCCAAAAGAAGCATACGCAGATGCCAACACAACCACTTTACAAAAAAATTTTGTAAAAAGTGTGCACCGACGACCAGGTGGCTGCCTTGCAAAACCTGCGTCACTGACGCTTGAAGACGGGAAGCCCAGGAGACACTAAGCAACCTAGTAGAGTGCGCCTAAACAAGGAAAGGAGGAACCTGACCCCTAATGCAATAAGCCTGAACCACCACCTGTCTGATCCATCTAGAAATGGTTGCAGAAGAAGCGGACAACCCTTTGTGAGGTCCGTTCGTGAGCGCAAATAGAGAGTCTGACTTCCTAACAGACTCCGTAGCTGCCAGGTACACCCTAATTGCTCGGACCACATCCAAGACATGCAAGACAATTTCCTTCAGATGTTTAGGCCTGGGACACAGGGAAGGCAAAACAATGTCTTCATTCAAATGACAATCAGAGGCCACCTTAGGAAAAAATGACGGACAGAGGCAAAGCAGCACCTTATCCTTTTGAAGCACCATAAGGGGAACGACAGGATAACGCCACCAGAGCCGACACCCTGCATGCAGAGATAATAACCACCAAAGAAAGCCATCTTCTGGGGCAATATAAGCAGGGAAACCTCCCAAATATTTAAAAAGAGAAGCTTAAGTAGAGCTGAAAGCACCGCATTAAGATTGCAGAGTGGCAACTGAGCCCACACTGAAGGAACCAAAATGTCGGACACCCTGAAGAAATGTTACGCACCAGGGAGTGTGTGGCCAAAAGGTCATCGGAAAAAAAAAAAAAACTCAATACCTGCCCATGATGGTACTTAAGGCCAAATTTTTGTTCAACCCACAATTGAAGGAAGGTTAAGATCCAATCCCCTGAGAAGGAGGGAGGATAAACCCCAAGAGACACACCACACAATGTACGTCTTCCACGTACGATGGTAGATCTTCTTAGAGGCAGATTTCCAAGCTTTTAACAGTGTTGGAGTCACCGATTCAAACAAATCTCCACCCTTCAGCACCTGGCGTTCAACAGCCAAGCCGTTAAAGCCAGTGACTGTAAGGCAGGATGGAAGACTGGTCCTTGGGACAACAGATCCTCCCTGAGAGGAAGTTCCCAAGGAGCATCGGCGACAAGCATACCAAGACCGGCAAGACCAGTCTGGAGCCACTAGAATGACCGGAATCCCTTCTGCCTGAATCCTACACAGGAGTTGTGGCAGAAGTTTGAGAGGGCTGGAACGAATTAGTCAGCCCACCTTAGAATGCAGTACACTAAGCGGCAGTCTGGGCTCTGTCAGAGTCTAGATTCCCTGAGCACGTCTGTGCTGAGGACGCCTCCCCACCCGGACAGGCTGGCATCCATGGAGACAACCGTCCAGAACAGGAGGAGAAGGAAGGATTTCTCCCGTCGAAGTACCAGAGAGTGAAGCCACCTCTAGAGACTGTTGATCCTTGACCCATTTCACCAGAATCTCTTAACAGAGATCTTGTGTGGAACTGTGCAAACAGACTGGAGTTTTTCCCGAAGAAAAAGCTGACTCAGCTAAGGCTGAGTCAGACCCATATAGGCCAGTTTTTGTGGAGAGAACCAAAGCAGACGTATGAATGTTCAGGATCCCACCGAACTCCCTCAGAGTTCACAGAGCAATCTCCAGTAGTCCATCAGAGCAGTCGGAGACTCCGCTCGCAGAAGATGATCGTCCAGGTTCCCCAGTGCTGCGATCCCAAGCTGATTAAAAAAAAAAAAAAAAAGAAAATGGAAAGAAGAAGAAAAAAAAATGCCAGCACCAGGTCCAACACTCCTGTGAAGAACCAAGGTGAGAAAAAAAGTCAGCGCTACAAAAACGGAATGCTTCTCGTCCACGGCAAAAAGGAGGAAGCCCTGGTGACCAGCACATATTAGAATGTGCAGGTAGGCGTCCTTGATATCGCAAGAAGCAAAAAATTCCCCTGATGTAGGGACGCCACAGCAATGTGAATGGACTCCATGCGGAACTTCTGTACTCACACAAAGCAGCTTAGCGCCTTGGGGGTCCAGAATTGGACGTACCATGCCTTCCTGCCTGGGAACTGTAAAGAGGTTTGAGTAAAAAATAAAACCTTGAAAATGTTCAGAAGTCTGAACCGGAACAATCACCCCTTGAAATAAGAAGTCTTGCACTGCCCCAAAGAGACCCTGTAAGTGATCTGAGGACGAGTGCAGGTTGGAAGGGAAAAAAAAACAAATAACTTTGTGGACCCACTTGTTCTGTACCAGGGAGGTCCATTGATCCGGAAACCAGGAAAGAAATCCCACCACCCCAGATACGGGTGAGGGTGCCCATTCATGCAGAGGCAGCCTTGTCCGCAGGTCTGGAAGAGCCTGCTCGTGGCTTTCCAGACCAGGTCCTCTTGGAACCTCTGGTGGAGGCCCTGACTTATGATCCCAATCTTGAGATCCTGAGAGACAAAGAGGCCACTTAGGAGCCGAGGAGAATGGCCCACATCTACGACGGGGCTCCTTGCCCTTGGTAGCCTGCGGCCTCCCCTCCTGCAAGACTCTTAAATTATGTCATCCAAGGAAGTTCCAAACAGATGACAGCGCACATATGGTGGGCCAGAGCATCCGCCCTCCTCACCTGGGATTAGGGTAACTCAATTGGACCTGGAAACCGGCGAGTCCACTACAGGTGGGGCCGTCCACCTTTTACGCATTTAATCCTCATAAGGATGCTGCAAGAAAAAATGCCTAGCAACCACTGCATTTTGGACAACCCCACTGTTTGTGGCCTCCTCCTTTTTAAAGTTTTGCGCACTGACGCAAACAGTGCATCCACCAGCGCCTATTTAAGTGCAGCTAGAGGAGCAGAGGAATTATCCTCACTATCTGAGAACTCAAGGTGCATGGATGCAGACCCAGTAGTGTCTATTTACTGAGCTTAGCCCAAAAACATAAAACAGGGGAGATCACCGATTACGATCCCGCAAAAGGGGATGCCGGCCAAGGGTCCACAAAATGGACCACCTATTGGACCCCGCAAAAAAAAAAAAAGGGGGGGTCCTCCCTCCATAGATAACATAGCCCCTGTGATGTGGACGTGCAGGCAGGGAATCCTCGCTAAAACAAGGCAGGTGCTCCACACAATAATGGCAGCAAGACTGTCATTAAAAATGTAGGACCCCCACAACGCCACCTGGTCCCAAGGGAGGTGCCAAGCTCACCATATGGCTCAGCAGGCTGCAAGCCGCAGCCCAAATTTTTGTTGGGGCCCAGCCGCAATTTCACGGATCCTCAGCCTGGCAGATGCCCAAAGGAAGAGTGGGGGCTTACGTTACATGCACTGGGGCCATCCCCCCGCGGCGTCGCCCGAATCGGCCGCATGGCCTAGTAGGCCACGTCCTGATTATGAGGGCACCTGGCTGTGAGCCCCAGCAGAGTCGGCCACCAAGGGGCAGTGAAGGGGAAGGCGGCTGCCCAAAACGGGAGGCAGTGGCTTCAGCCATCCTCACAGGGGCCGCCTCACATAGGTTAAGACGAGTAGGCCGCAAAGCTGTGGCTGAAATTTTTGGCAGAATCGGCCGTGTGAGGCACATACCCGGGAATGGTAAAAACATCCGCCCCCCCAGCCCAAACAACATCCCTGCCCTAGTCACTAAGCCCCAGGATGGCAGGAAACCCTGCTCAACCCCCTGTTGCACACCAGGAAAACCCGGTCAGTAGTCACTCCAACCAGCCCCCCTTAAGAGCACGTGGCAAAGCCAGCTCAACGCCTCACCCGGGGTCGGGGGGGGGGGGGGTGGTAGGGAACCGAAAGACCCACAGTGACAAAATTTTAGAGGGGCTGGGGGGAGGAGGAGGAAGGGGAACCCGGGGTCCGACCATCCCAGGGAGGGGCCCACGTCCACCACAAAATCCTCCAGGGGTAGTGGGGGGGGGGCAGCTACTTACCACACCAGTAACAGGGTGGGCACAGCTCCATCGTAATGTGGGTGCTGTCGGCCAGAAGGAAAGGCTGTGACTCAGGCCGAAGCCAGTTCGTATGCATCCTCACAAAATGTTTAACTCGCCTGCCAGCCCCCGTCCAGTGGGGACATGTCGCGGCCGACCTAGGGTGGAGCTGTGGTCTGCACGCGCTCGCTGGCCGGACTGGGGTGACCCTAGGGATCTAGATTATCCAATTTGTCACCCAGTCTGGCACTTGAGTGTAGTTCTAACAGGAATAAAATAAGAAAAAGAGGAAAACAATTCCATTCAAAATGAAAAAAATTGCCAGGACCAGAGATCCCAGCAAGGAACTAGGTCCATATTCCTGACTAGGTAGAAAAAAACTGCTTGTAACAAAACTGAGTGCCTATAGCTGAGAGTGGGTGTATACCCCCTGGGACTGCCCATAGGCGTAGTCAAGATTTTTCCTGCCTAGTGTCCTACTCCTGTAGGGAGCAGTATAACCCAATGGTTAAGAAGAATCAGGAGCTGTGTCCATCAATGAAAGAAAGAGAAAAAGGCTTTTCTCAGATGTCTGCACTGGGAAGTTAAATCTTAAGCATCCCCTGCATTTGTATTCAGCCGCCGAGTCAATACTTTGTACAACCACCTTTTGCTGCAATTACAGCTGCAAGTTTTTTTGGATATGTCTCTACCAGCTTTGCACATCTAGAGAGTGACATTGTTGCACATTCTTCTTTGCAAAATAGTTCAAGCTCTGTCAGATTGGATGGAGAGTGTCTGTGAACAGCAATTTTCAAATCTTGCCACAGGTTCTCCATAAGATTTAGGTCTGGACTTTGACTGTGCCATTCTAACACATGAATATGCTTTGATCTAAACCATTCTATTGTAGCGCTGGTATTTGGCCCCATCCACCCTCCCATCAACTCTGATCAGCTTCCCTGATCCTGCTGAAGAAAAGCATTCCCACAACATGATGCTGCCACCACCATGTTTCACAGTGGGGATGGTGTGTTCAAGGTGATGCGCAGTGTTAGTTTTCCGCCACACCTAGCATTTTGCTTTTAGGCCAAAAATTTCAACTTTGGTCTCATCTGACCAGAACACCTTCTTCCACATGTTTGCGGTGTCCCCCAAATGGCTTCTCGCAAATGGGGACTTCTTTTGGCTTTCTTTCAACAATGGCTTTCTTTATGCCACTCTTCCATAAAGGCCAGATTTGTAGAGTGCATGACTAATAGTTGTTCTGTGGACAGATTTCCCCACCTGGGCTGTGGATCTCTGCAGCTCCTCCAGAGTTACCATGGGCCTCTTGGCTGCTTCTCTGATTAATGCTCTCCTTGCCCGGCCATGTCTTGGTAGGTTGGCAGTTGTGCCATACTCTTTCCATTTTCGGATGATGGATTGAACAGTGCTCTGTGAGATGTTCAAAGCTTGGGATATTTTCTTTATACCCAACCCTGCTTTAAACTTCTCCACAACTTTATCCCTGATCTGTCTGGTGTGTTCCTTGGTCTTCATGATGCTGTTTGTTCACTATAGTTCTCTAATAAGCCTCTAAGGGCTTCACCGAACAGCTGTATTTATACTGAGAATAAATTATACACAGGTGAACTCTATTTACAAATTAGGTGACTTCTGAAGGCAATTGGTTCCACTAGATTTTAGTTACGGGTACCAGAGTAAAAGGGGGCTGAATATAAATGCACGCCACACTTTTCAGATATATATTTGTAAAAAATTTTGAAAACCATTTATCTTTTTCCTTCCACTTGACAATTATGTGCCACTTTGTGTTGGTCTATCACATAAAACCCGAAAAAAATACATGTATGTTTTTGGTTGTAACATGACAAAATGTCAAGGGGTATGAATACTTTTTTCAAGGCACTTTATACCATATAGCTCATTTCAATGAACATAATTTTAAAGACTGCACAATTAAACTGTGTTTAAATTTACTTACGGCTATTAGCATTCCTCCGTAGTTCATTCTGCATGCTGATCTGGTTAGAAAGCTCAGTCACAGCTTTACAAATATCCTATAGGAAGCACAAAATAAAAATAAAGTTAGCTAGTTAAATCCAACGAATAGCTTTCCTTGCATGCTGCAATTCCTGCTATTTTTGCCATTATACATATTTTGTCACAGACAACCCATTACACATCTCAAGTTAGGTTAGCCATTTAAAAAAAAACTGTACTTTGCCCATGCATATAATGCAGGCCCACCAGCAGCACTCTCTATTTGCTCTCCCTCCACTGCTTTTGGCAACCAGCTCTTCTAGGTATGGAGAAGTATAGAACACTCTCCCCCTCCCAAGTGCTAATGCTGGTGCCTTATAATTTGGTTGTTCAGGCACCCAGTGCTGTCACATGGGGGCAGGGATAGATCTCAAATCCAGGTAATCTCCAAGCGGCCACGCTGCTAAATTTCTTTGGTTCGGATGGCTGAATAAAGCAATGGGGGAAGGAAGGGTAACCATGTGCAGTTGGTGGGACCCTCAGTAAAGTGAACCTGTATGAGGTTAAATTCCAGACTCAATAAAAAAAAATCACATGGTCTCCTCTAGATTTAGAGTACATGTTAGTCAGAAAATCTGTAAGCCCCTGTTCACACTGGGGCGACGCTACTTTGCCGGGCGACCTCATAGGTCGCGGCGCGCTGCTCGCCCCGTGACCTCGGAGCGGCCGGCACGGACTTCATAACATTGAAGTCTATGCAGGTCGCCCCAAAGAAGCTCCGGACCCTTTTTCTAAGTCGGAGCGACTTGTGTCGCTTCTATTAGAACGGGTCCACAGCTTCTCTATGGAAGGCGACCTACGGCGACCTGTCAGGCGACCAGGTCACCTGACAGGTCACCCCAGTGTGAACGGGGGCTAAAAGTCACAGGGGAAAAAACAAAAAAAATAAAAAACACAGTAAGAGCTCGTTTACACATGCTTTAAAACATGGCTTTGGACACGCTTTTTTAAAGCTCTCTGAATGCAAAGCACCGGTCACTAAATAAAATGGTTAGCTTACAATCCTGTTTACACTTTTCCTTTGCTTCTGCTTCAAAAATGATACCCCATTTTGCTTTAGTGGTGCTTCAAAGCCTCCATTGAAGTCTATGAGAAAACTTGCTTGAAGCTCTTACAGCTTTTGAGAGGCTTTAATTGAGTTTTAGCTTTGTTTGGAGGTATTGCAGGTAGGGCAGAAACAACTAATCGATTGATCGACAACTAATCGATTATGAAAATAGTTGTCAACTATTTTCATAATCGATTAGATGGTCAGCTGATTAGTTGGCCTGCATACAGAAAGCATTATTTGTTTACATGTCAGGAAATACAGAGAAACACACATACAACTCAGTACACCGCCCGCGCCCATACATGTCAGAAGACACAGTGCAGTACACATGCAACTCAGTACACCATCCATACATGTCAGTAAGTGCCTGAGAACCTGTGAGTGTGTGCGGAGCAATGCCTCGTGGGACATGTAGTCCTGGAGTAAGTGGTTCTAAAAAGGCATATGTTTTTTTAACTTGCTATAGGGGTACTCTATACTATACTTTGCAGCTTGTTATTGGGGCACTCTGGAGGCAGCAGGAGCCAGAAACCTCAGTGAGGGACTCCAGAAGAGGGGGATCCGGGCTGCTCTGCGCAAAACCATTACACAGAGCATGTAAAAAAAAAAAAAAAAAATCACTTTAAAGACTGTGCAGGGAAGGTCAGCATCTGAACCCAGAGAAGGTGGAAGCTGATACACTGAAGGTAATATAAGGCACTACAAATACATTTAAAGTCAACTTTTACCAGTATTGTGCATTATATCCATGAAAAAAAAAAAAAAAGTAAAGTCTCAGCTTTTAGTACTACTATATAAGTTTTGAACAATAAAGACAATTTTTGACACAAATCTGGTACTGAACATGTTAATTTTTGTTTAATGCAAGCATGTCCAACCTGCGGCCCAAGGGCCGCATGCGTCCTGGAACCTCAGGTAATGCGGCCCACTGCGCCCTGACAATTTTTTTTTTGCTGGGGAGGAAGGAAGTCAGGTCGGGGGCACGGCCACAGCAGCTGCCAACTAATGGTAGGCAGAGGCTGCCTCAGAGGGGGGGGGGGGGGCATGTGCAGTGTTTCTGACTCCTACCACCATGACCACTTTAAATAACTGAAGTGGTCTTGGTGGTTAGAGTGTTCTTTTATTATCGCTCCGAAGAAGTAAACCTCTGTATACTGATTCCATTTAATTTGATCATCCTCTAGTTGTGTTAAATTAGTGCGGGGGCGTGGCGGCGCGGGAAGGGCACAGCAGCATTTTATTACTTATATACCTTAACTATAGTATATATTTTATATGCGGCCCGAGAAAATTTCTCTACACTCAATGTGGCCCAGAGAAGCCAAAAGGTTGGACACCCATGGTTTAATGCTTAATTGCTGGCTCGCTGGCATCCTGTGGCGGGTGGCTGACTGGCACTCTGTGGTAGGTGAGCGGCTGGCTGGCTGGCACCCTGTGGTGGGTGGCTGGCACAGGGCCTGTGGATGTCTGGCACAGGGCCTGTGGATGGCTGGCTGTCTGGTATTCTGTGGTGGTGGTGTATTCTGTGGTGGCTGGCTGGCACCCTGTGGTGGGTGGGTGGCTGGCACAGGGCCTGTGGGTGGCTGGCTGGCACGCTGGTACAGTGCCTGTGGCTGGCTGGTACAGGGCCTGTGGATCTGGGTGGCTGGCTGGCACCGGGCTGCTGTGGGTGGGTTTATGGCTGTGATACCCACAGCAATCGGCAATATCGGCCAGTACCGGGTCTATCCCTAATAAAATTATATATATTTATTTTCCACCCTTCATATAGCTTCATGTTTGACTCCTAGTTAAAATGCCCATATACCCTGAGTGTATTTATTCTCATATAGGATATAAAAGTATTATATATTTTATTACTTTCGTTGATTCGCAGTATAAATGAACCCCTTATAGTAGCGATTATCTGCTCTTTATGTACTATAAAAAGGACGAATGTTCGTTTTTTTTAACCCCATTATGACAGTTGATAAAAAAAAAAAGTTATAATTAAAAAAAGCATGCTACTGCTACTAAACAGCTTAGGCCTTGTTCACACCTATGCGTTTTTTGGTGCTTTTTACAGAAACGCACTACAGTTCATTTAGCATGGCTTTCTATGGGACACGTTCACATCTATGCTTTTTTCAGCCGCTGAGTATTTGGTAAACGTCAAGGACTTTTTGAACGGAAAACTGTGCTTTTTTTTGTTTTTTTGGTTCAATAAACTTCAATAGAGAAGCTGCAGAAAAGTGAGTTTGTATTGAATGCATGTAGTGAGTTTTGGCCACAATTCGCGTTTTTTTTAATCTGCCCAACAAATTGGCCAAAAAAAAAAATGCAAATCAATTGTGCAAAAACGCACAGCAAAAAGCACTGCAGAAACGAATCAAAAGAAAACTGCATAGGGGTGAACCAAGTCTTTATGCTGGCCATACATGCATCGATTTTCTGACGAGAATATTCATATAAAAAATGTTTGTACATTCGCTGAAAAAATTTTGAAAATTTCACTTGCTTTTAACATTCAGATTTAAAATGATTTAATTCCTTTGACCAAAAAGTTTTCTATTCTGCTTCTTCAAATTTTCCTTTCACAGTGGTCGAAACAAGCATCGATTTGACCCCACTAACGATCAGAAAACTGAACGAACATTCTTGAAGGAAGACATTGTTTTTGCATGGCCAGCATAAGTGACAGCAGGTGCAAGGGGCTTTTATCAAAGCCACCCGCGCCTAGGACAAGGAAGTCTGTCATACATAATATATTACAGTTCTGTCAAAAAATTTGATTTTTGAGTCTGATGATATTTACCAGCTTTAACCTCTAATAGTAAATTCAGCATCTCTCTTCTGTCTGTTATTCTCAGGGTGGATTAGAGACTTTGCTCCCTAACCATATAGTTGGGTTATTTTTATTTAACACTGCATACAGATATTTAGGAATAAATAGTTTTTTTTTTAAACTTTACATATTAACTAAATTATACACCACACTTTTTTTAAGGTTATCTGATTAAACAATAAAAATCGGCCAACTAATCGATTATGAAAAGAATTGTTAGCTGCAGCCCTAATTGCAGGTATGAAATGTCAGCGCACGCACATGACTCCTGCCAAGCTCCATCAACTTCAATACTGGGCACTTTTACCCGAATTTTCAGCGTTCAGCGCTGGTCACACTGTTAATGAGAATTGCTCGGTCATGCAACGCTGTACCCAAATGAAACGTATAAAAGAAAGAAGAAAGTTTTCCTTACTTTGTTAGAAACATTTTTAAAAGTAATTTTTCTCCTTCACGATAGGCGCTAATGAGGCTGCACTGACTGGCATCACTGATGGGCACAGTTTGGGCTGCACTGATGATCAGTTCCCTGATTATCTGTGCAGGTTTCCCTGTGGGAAAATTCTCCTGATCGGTTCCCCTCTCCTCCCGCACTGTCAGTGTGAGGAGAGGAAAGTGGATGACTACATTTCCTTATTTACATGAGACCAACTGTGACTGGACACAGCTGATCACATGGGTAAAGAACCTAGTCAGTCATTGGCTCTTTACCGAGATCGGGAATGCGCTGTATCTATGATCGTCACGCGCCTCCTGGGGAGCACAGGCGTGGCGAGAGTGTGATAATCTCATGACATCATCCAAGAACGAGAGAGCCACCCTGCCCCTGTCATTACGGGAGGCAGTTAAAAAAAGCACTGCAGAAGCATCAAAAACACAGCAAAAAAGTATGTTGTGTTGAAGTCGATGCAAGGGTAAATGATCATGTAAAACAGGTGCATTTGGGTCATACAGCACCAGAATCTAGCGTTATTCCGTACCCAGGAGTCCACAGGCATTGCATACAGGTAGAACAAGCAGCCTATACAAATCAATGTCAGGCTGTCAGCTGCACATCTGTAACCCCATATCAGACTAGCGAACCGTCTGCTTCCAGGGCCACGCATCCATTCCTGCATGCGGCGACCACTCACTCAGATGTGCCATTACAGGTATATAGCTGTGGTGTCTGACTTCCTGACATGGATTTCTACCGGCTGCTGGCTCCCAAATAAATCCACACTCATAAACTAAAAATAGCCATTTCTCTGAAAGTACTCCTCCAGTCAGATTATACCTTCTCCTGTTCACTTTGCTTGCGTGTCCCTGAAGAAAACAAAACGCAGGCCTCTAATCTATGCTTTTGAGTGACTCAGCTACAATGACAAAACCAGCTTTAAAAGGCCAAACCCTATATATCAACACTCCACCCCATTTATCACTCACTGCATATCTTTCAACAAAACAACAGCACAGTGCCTATTTGAAGAGAAAAAAGAAAAAAGGAGAAAGAAGAAGAAGGGGGGGGGGTTCTTAAATCATTGTATCCAATTTATGCAATCTAAGAAAGGTAAAAAAAATATTTAGACATATAGAAAGTTCTGGCATTGGAACAAGCTGGCATTAGTTCCTGTTATTTATTGTGTGCCCTGAGTGTAGGGAAGCGTTAAATGTTGTCATCTAGTACTATATACATCTTCATATGTAAAATTACCTCGAAATTAAAGTGGTTACATAAAGGCAAAGTTGTCTGATTTGCCCTGCAGCTTAAGAAGACAAAGGTGACTGGTTGCTATGGACAAATTGTCATGAAAAAGTTGAAAAACCGGTTTCTCAAGGAGTTAGTCAAACTGATAACTGTTAATCTGGAATGAATCATAATAAGAACAAAAAGAATAAGGGAGTTATTACCTGATAGCTCCTTTTCCAGGAATCATCCAGGACGGTCACATGAGAGATAGGCTCCACCTCCTACAGGAAACACAAGCACACAAGTTTAAAACAAGCCGCCCTAGACTGCCCCTTCAGTTGTATAAAGATTTCCTTGTCGTCTGGCACACATGTGCTAATATATGGACTTAGTATCACATTTCTATAAGGGTGGGGGTCTACCGTCCTGGAGGATTCCTGGAAAAGGAGCTATCAGGTAATAACTCCCTTATTCCCCAGTCATCCTCCAGGACGGTCACATGAGACCCCAAAGATTCATACCTAGGGTGGGACTACCGCTTGCAGGACCTTACGACCAAAGGTTAGGTCTTGGGCGGAGACCAGGTCGATCCTGTAGTGATTCACGAACGTGGAGTCGCTGGACCAGATGGCTGCTCTGCAGATCTGATCAATGGATGCCCCAGCTCTTTCAGCCCATGAAGTGGCTATGGAGCGTGTGGAATGAGCTTTTATGTTTGTTGGTCTGGCAGATTCCTGGCTGTCGTAGGCTATTTTAATTACATTCCTGATCCATCTTGCAATGGAACTTTTAGATGCCGTTTTTCCTTTTTGTGTACCTCCAAATAGTACAAACAGATTTGAGGATTTTCTAAATTGTTTGGTGGCTTCAAGGTAGGCCAAAGTGCACCTCCTGACATCCAGGGTTGAAAATTTTTCTTCCCCCTGGTTTGTTGGGTTTTGACAGAAGGATGGTAGTATGACGTCTTGTGTACGATGGAAGTCTGAAGAGACTTTAGGGAGGAACAGTGGATCCGTTTTGAGTATCAGCTTGTCTGGGAAGACCGTAAGAAATGGTTCTTTTATGGAAAAAGCTTGTATTTCACTGACCCTTCTGGCTGACGTGATTGCCACCAGGAAAGCCGTCTTCAGTGTTAGGTTTTTTGTGGAGGATTCCGAAATTGGCTCGAAAGGTGCTTGGGTAAGTGCCCTGAGTACCAGAGAGAGGTCCCATGGGGCCACCTTTGTGGTTTGCGCTGGTCGTGTTCTGGCAATTGATTTAAAAAATCGTTTGATTAGCGGGTTTACGCTGAGTTGGTCGTCCAGAAAGACTGAGAGAGCTGCCGTATGCACTTTAAGGGTGCGTATCGCCAGCCCTGCTTCGGCTCCGTCTAGTAGGAATTCTAGTACCGTGCCGACCTCGTGTAGGTCTTTGTTCCTCTGGCGCATGTTATCAGAATATTTAGAAAAGAAGAAAGATCCGCGCTTAGGATAAGCTATCTATAAAATAGTGCGTAAAAATTCTATAAATAAAATACTAATGGCTGCTCCCCACTTCAAAAGATGCACCCCCGATGGGGGAGCGTCAGGTGTATAGGTCAAAAAGGGAAGTGATTGGCGCTGCCAGGAAAATAGGTTAATGGGAAATCTGGGTTAGGCTGCTATAGTTCAAGACCAAGTTCAACACATGCAAATGCACAAAGAATGTATGTGGGAGTGAAAACGATATAAGTAATAGGATATAAAAACACAATGGGTGTGTAATATGTGTGTAAAATTAACACTATGTGCTGATACCAAATCAATAGATAAATAGGTTCAATACCTAGTCGGCTTATTGAGACTCAACATAAATATGCAAATATATGTAAATATAGGTATAAAAATATAAAAGCATATAAAGATAGTATTGATAAATTATGGTGATATAGAGAGTTGATGTGCAAAGGTGCTAGAAAATAAATATAGTGCACTAATCAAACTAAATAAGGTGCATTCCGAATAGTCATAACCATCTATTCAATAAAGTGCAACTGCATACTCATAAGCAATGGAAATAAATAAGTAGGTGAACTATGTGCATCCCACACTGGTGACAATATAAAAACTAGTAAATAAATAAGTGCAGCCGTGCAAATAACTATATAGATTATGATATGCGTTCCTAGCCTCGGGATGGTTCAGACGGAAGTGATGTGGTCACGTTCTCGTCGCGTTTCGTCTCCAGATGACGTCAGTGTGACGAAACGCGACGAGAACGTGACCACATCACTTCCGTCTGAACCATCCCGAGGCTAGGAACGCATATCCGGCGGTTGGGACGCACGCTGATCCCAGGCGTGCACTGCGAACGAGGTAGTTGCGGACCCTATGCCATACGGATGTGCTGCATGTTGATTTTATGTGAGTACATGTCTTTTTTGGAATCTAAATAAAAGTTTTAAAGGCAATCCTGCACTATCGGAGGCTTCTGTTTTCCCCTTTCTCATATACCCGGGAATTGTACTGGAGCTCTCTCCCTGATGCTTTAACCCCTACGTGTACCGGAGCAAGGAGTGGATACGAGTGGTAAAAGGAAGGATAGGACGGAACCAGATTGCCGGTGTATGGGAGCGATCCCTGTTATCGACCCGCCATTTACCCCTGTAGGGGTACGGACATCCGGTAAGCACAGGACCCCAGGAGAGGGGGAGCACCCTATCTTCCGACCACTCACTGCACTCCCGGCTTCATAGGAAAAAAAAAAGAGCACCTTACTCCATCTTTATATGGACTATAGAACTTTATGATTTCTGTACCAGCTCTGATTGCACTATTTCTGGACAATTTTAAAATACACAGAACCTGCTTTTTGAGCCTTTGAATTTATATGGTTCTCACTTTCATAATCTATATAGTTATTTGCACGGCTGCACTTATTTATTTACTAGTTTTTATATTGTCACCAGTGTGGGATGCACATAGTTCACCTACTTATTTATTTCCATTGCTTATGAGTATGCAGTTGCACTTTATTGAATAGATGGTTATGACTATTCGGAATGCACCTTATTTAGTTTGATTAGTGCACTATATTTATTTTCTAGCACCTTTGCACATCAACTCTCTATATCACCATAATTTATCAATACTATCTTTATATGCTTTTATATTTTTATACCTATATTTACATATATTTGCATATTTATGTTGAGTCTCAATAAGCCGACTAGGTATTGAACCTATTTATCTATTGATTTGGTATCAGCACATAGTGTTAATTTTACACACATATTACACACCCATTGTGTTTTTATATCCTATTACTTATATCGTTTTCACTCCCACATACATTCTTTGTGCATTTGCATGTGTTGAACTATAGCAGCCTAACCCAGATTTCCCATTAACCTATTTTCCTGGCAGCGCCAATCACTTCCCTTTTTGACCTATATGCATGTTATCAGAATATTTGTTCCAAATTTTCCCGTAAATTTTTTGCGTAACTGGTTTTCTGCTTTTCAGCAGAGTTTCTACCACCCTTGGGGTAAGTCCCTTTCCCCGTAGGATGCCCCGTTCAACAGCCAGGCTGTCAACTTTAAGGTTTGGAGATGGGGGTAGTAAGCTCCTGACTGTAGGAGAAGATCTTCTTGTATTGGTAGGGTCCAGGGTTTTTCTTCTGTCATGTTTCCCATGACCAAGAACCAAGACCTTTTTGGCCAGTAGGGCGTTATCAGGATTACCCTCGCCCTCTCCGTCCGTATCTTCCAAAGTGTTTTGGGGATTAGCTGTATGGGCGGAAAAGCGTACCCCAGTTTGAAAGACCATGGGAATCCCAGTGCGTCTACTCCTAGGGAGTCTGTCTCCCTCTTTAAGGAGAAGTTTAGCTTCCTGTTGCTGGCTGAGGAAAAAAGGTCCACCTCCGGGGTTCCCCACCTTTTCGTTATTCGGAAAAAAACCCCCTTGTTCAGCTCCCACTCTGATGGGTCTAGCTGTTGTCAACTTAGTATGTCTGCTAGCGTGTTGAGTGAGCCCTTTATATGTATTGCTGATATCGACTGGAGGTGTATTTCTGCCCAGGAGAGGAGCAAGTATGCCGTCTTCATTAGGGTTTTTGACCTTGTGCCCCCTTGGGGTTGATGTAAGCCACCGTCGTTACATTGTCCGACAGGATCTGGACATGTTTTCCTAGTATCATCTCTTGAAATGCCTGCAGGGCCTCCCATACTGCTGACAATTCTCTCAGGTTGGAAGATGCTCTTGCTAGCTGGGGTTCCCAGAGCCCCTGTCTGACTTGCTGCCCTATATGTGCTCCCCACCCTGAGGCGCTTGCGTCCGTGGTGACCCGAACTTGTGCGTGTGGTAGCCACGGTCTGCCCCTTCCTAGGGTGAGCTTCCCGGTCCACCAGTTTAGAGTTTCCCTGACCGTTCTTGGGATTGAGATGACTTCTTCCAGGGAGTCTTGATTTTTGTTCCAGCCTTGCAACAGATGATGTTGTAGGGATCTCATATGCAATTGGCTCCACTGGACCGCCGGGATTGCTGTCGCCATCAGTCCCAGGAGTGACATGACTGCTCTCCTTTTCCCCTGTTTTTCGGTTATAAGTTGGTTTGCTTTGTCGCCCAGCTTCATTATTTTTTCTTCCGGGAGGATAATTTTCTGTTCTATGGTGTTGATGGTGTAACCCAGGAACGTGGTCACTTGGGAGGGAATTCTGCTTGATTTTTTTAAATTGATTTGCCACCCCAGATAAGTTAGGAACTCTTCTGTCTTCTGTAGGTTTGCTAGAGTTTCTTTTCTGGAGACCCCATAAATTAGGAAGTCGTCCAGGTATGGGATTATCTGGACTCCCTTTAACCGCAGTTCCTGCACTACGTCCGCTATTATTTTGGTGAAAATGCGTGGGGCGGAAGAGATGCCAAAGGGAAGCGCTTGGTATTGAAAATGGCGTGTTTTCGCGCCCTCCTGTGTGGTGAACCGCAGGAACTTTTGGTGGTCGGGATGGATTGGCACGTGAAGATAAGCGTCCTTCAGATCTAGTGTTACTAGGAAGGCTGCTGGTGGTAGAATTGTTCTTATCGAAGAGATGGTTTCCATCTTGAACTTTCTGTATTTTATGGATTTGTTTAGATTCTTTAAATTCTGAATTAAACGGGACCTGCCCGAGGGGTTCTCCCTGATGAATATGTGAGAGTAATGTCCTCTGGTGTGAAGTGTTGGTTGTATCTCCACTATCACGCCTTCGTTTAGAAGGTCTTTGATTTCTAGGTCCATGAGTTTTTTGCTTCTTGATCCTACTTGGACCTTTGTAGTTTTGAATGTGTACTGGGGTGCTGATTCGAATTCTATCATGTAACCCAGTGCAATTATCTGTAAAATAAATTGGTTTGAACAAAACGTTTTCCATTGTGGGAGGAAATGACGTAGTCTGCCCCCCACCGCTGTCCGGCTGGCGTCATTGGGTTTTGCTAGTGGATGCGGGTTTGGGGAACAGAAAATTGGTCCTGCCCTTGTTCCGGTTGAAGTTCCATCGGCGTTGAGTCTGGGGTCTTCCCCTTTTTGCCTGGTTTTCTCGTCTTGGTTGACGAAAGGACTGTTTTTCCCCTTGTTTGGGTTTTTTGAACGGGAAGCCCTTTGTTCTATCGGCTGACCTTTCTAGCACTTTCTCTAACTCTGAGCCGAAGAGTAGGTTGCCGTCAAAGGGGATGTTACATAGCTTGTTCTTTGAAGCATAGTCGCCCTCCCAGGTCTTTAGCCATAGTGCTCTCCTGGTTGCGTTGATTAAGCCCGTTGTTCGAGCGGTGAATCTTACTGCTTCTGCTGAGGCGTCCGTCATGTATGCCACTCCTTTCTCGATGAGTGGGAGGGAGTCAAGGGCTTCTTCTGCCCCTGGAACCTTGCTCAGATGACTTCTGAGTTGTTCCAGCCAGAATGAAACGTTTCTGGCCACGCAGGTATTCGCGATATTGGGTTGAAACCCCGCAGCCCCTGCCTCATAGGCTCGCCGTAGCACCACCTCCATTTTTTTATCTATTGGGTCCTTCAGTTGGCCCATGTCCTCGAAGGATAGATCCGATCTTTTCGAAACTTTCGCCAAAGATGCATCCAGTTTCGGGCATTTGGTCGCGGTGATCTGGTTCTCCTCGAATGGGAATCGTCTCTTCAGCGCCTTGGGAAAGAAAAGTTTATTTTCAGGATTCTTCCATTCTTTCTCTATCATGCTCTTGATTGCCTGGTGTATCGGAAACGTTCTGCGTTTCTGTTCCTGGAGTCCCCTGTAAAGTCTATCCCTGATGGAGACTGTGGGGAGTGTTTCTGGGATGTCTTCGGTTATATATATGGCCTGTAATAATTTTTCAGTTTCCTCCGCCGGGAACAGGTGTTTGGTCATTCTTTGGGTTTCCGCCGTTCCCGGATCATCCTCTGAGTCAGAGCTGTTTTCGTCAAGCAATTCCCCCTCTTCCGATTCCGAATCCGACTCGGAGGAGCTTGGTTGGGCTACTGGTTTGGGTTTCCCCTTAGGTTTAGGGGTTTTGCCTTTTGGTGCCGTGGAGGGCTGTTCTTCTCCTTTCATGGCATTAATTGTAGCCTGCAGGGACTGCATTGTGGCTGTCATTTCTTTTTTGAAGTCCGAAAAGGTCCTTAGCTAATGGACTTGCTTCCTCATTGACAATCTTTTTAATGCATTTACTGCATAAAAGTTTGTCGCTTTCTGTTGGCATTTTTGTGCCACATGTGCGGCAGTATTTTCTCTTTTTTGGCTTATTCAGACTGTCCGTCTGTTCCTGGCTTTTGGTCTACAGGGATGCAGGCGGAAAGTAGGGGAGAGAGGAAGAGTAGGTGGGAGAGGATTGGGTGAAAGAAAAACAGGGGTAAGCAATATAGACTTACTTCTGTGAGTCCCTTCATTTTCCTATTTGCCCCTTGCTCACTTACCGAGTGAGAGCTGGGGCTGGGTTCAGCAGCCTCTGGCAATAAGGTACGGTCCTCCGCCATTGTGCCGCCTGGAGGGGTTCACTGCAGGATATGTACGGTTATATTCTCCTGAAGTGACCGCTGCTGCTTTGTTTGGGTTGTTCTTATATTCAAAATTCGCGCCCAAACGGTCCCAGGGTCCGCCCAGTGGAAGTAAGGGCATTTGCTGCAGACTGTATGTGATTTTTTCCCTAAACCAAGATGGCTGCCGAGGCACTTCCTGTGCGGGCGCCATCTTGGTGATGTAATTTCCGCCTCGCTCCCTGTCCGTTCGCTGTTTGTTTTGGGGCTGGTTGCGAGGGGCATCATGACCGATGGTAGGCTCCCCTGGACCGCCGGAATCGAACCGCCGTGTTCCTTACCTGAATCCCCCCTCCGGGGCTGCCGAAAGGCCGGCCGTATAGTTTGCCTTTTCCAAGATGGCTGCCGAGGCACTTCCTGTGCGGGCGCCATCTTGGTGACGTCACTTCCGCTCCGGAAGCCAGAGAGCCTTGCTGTTTGTGCTGGGAGATGTATCGGCCGTTGTCATCTCCCTGAGTCCTGCCTGGAGGCTGCCGAGGTGCCGACTACACCGGGGAGAACCGTCTGGAGTCCCGGTGAGTGGCGTCAGGGCTGTGTGGCCATCCCCTACTTAGCCTAAAGCGGGGATGGCCTCTTTTGGAAACCCTCTTTTGGTCCTTCCTCTGTAGCTTACCTGTCACAGGGGAAGGTTGCTGTGGGGTTTCTGTGTTGGGGCTGTGCCCCCCACTTTTTGTCCCCCTTTCCTGTGCCTGGGACTGACGGCCTCGCCAGTCATGTTCAGTTGGTCTCAGGGGTACTCAGGGACGCCTGCCCTGGGTAATAAGAACCTGTTTCCAGGTCCTGAAAAAACAAACTGGGGAGATATCCCCTGGTGCTGTGTTTGCGGGACGCAGGAAACACAAGAACTGAAGGGGCAGCCTAGGGCGGCTTGTTTTAAACTTGTGTGCTTGTGTTTCCTGTAGGAGGTGGAGCCTATCTCTCATGTGACCGTCCTGGAGGATGACTGGGGAAAAACTGGATTTTTGTCTTACCGCAAAATCCTTTTCTCTGAGGTTCATTGAAAAACACAGCTCCATATGTTCTTTGACTCTTGGGTTACGCTGCTCTCCATAGGAGTAGGACTAGGTGGAAACAAAATTTGACAATGCCCCTAGGGCAGTCCTAGGGGGTATACCTCCCACTCCCAACTTCCTGCTATAGGACTTCAGTTTTGTAACAAGCAGTGTCAGAAAAATACATAAACCCAACTCAACAGAGGGGTGGTTGCTGTGTCCCTCAAACATCAGAGAAAAGGATTTTACGGTAAGACAAAAATCCAGTGCTCTCTTTCGTTCATTGACGGACACAGCTCCATATCTTCTGGACCCTTGGGACGTCCGAAAGCAGTGTCAACATGAGGGGTGGGAAGAACACAGCAATGCACAGAATTCCCAAAAAGGGCTAAAACATAGCCAACCAGGTAAACCAGGAAAAAACAATACACCCTCAAGAGGCAGGAACCTCTGCAACAGCAGCCTGCAAAACTTGGGGCCGAACGTAGCATCTGCAGATGCGAGTACATCCACCTTGTAAAACTTAATGAATGCATGCACAGACGACCAGGTGGCCGCTTTGCACACCTGAACCACTGATGCCTGATGACGGAAAGCCCAGGAGGCACTAAGTGCCCTTGTAGAATGCGCTTTAAGGGGGAAAGGAGGAGCCTGACCCTTAATGAAATAGGTCCGCACCACCGTCTGCCTGATCCATCTGAAAATGGTCGCAGCAGATGCGGCCTACCCCTTACGAGATCCAGCCACAAGGACAAACAAGGAATCTGATTTTCGAAGCGACTGAGTCGCCGTAAGGTACACCCTCATTGCCCGAACCACATCCGGGGAATGCAAAGCAATTTCTTTAGGATATGTTGGCTTAGGGCACAAGGAAGGCAACACCAGGTCTTCATTCAAGCGAAAACCATAAAGCAGGATGGAAGATCAGCCCTTGAGACAAAAGATCTTCTCTCCAAGGAACATCAGCTACCAGCCTTACGAGGCCTGTATACCAAGACCGGCGAGGCCAGTCTGAAGCCACCAGAGTGACTGGAATCCCTTCTGCCTCGATTCTGCGCAGGCGCTGTCGTGGAGGAAAAGCGTAAGTCAGGCGATACGGACCCCAAGGGGCGTCGGCTAAAGGATCCAGAGATCTTGCCACAAACCTCTGAACCTTCCTGTTGAAACTAAAGGCTAACAGGTCCACATCTGGAGTCCCCCACCGAAGACAGTTGTTGAAAACACTTCCAGGTGAAGAGACTATTCGCCAAGACTCAGGGCCTGCCAAATGAGGTAGTCTGCCTGTCAATTTTCCACCCCTGGAATTTGCACAACAGAGAGGGCTGGAACATAATTGTTCAGCCCACCTTAGAATGCTGGCTACTTCTCTGGCTGCTAGAGCACTTTTGTTGCCCGCTTGATGATCGAGTCCAAACCCCTTGAGCCAAATCTGTGCTCAAGACACTTCCCCACCCGGAAAGGCTGGCTTCCATGTTAACCACTGCCTAGTAGAGGGGGAGAAAGGACTTCTCTTGTTGAAGCGCCAGGGAACGGAGCCACCGAAGCAAGGATCCCCTTTGCACCCCGGCTCAGATTGTCAAGAGATTGAGGATTCTTGTCTCATTTGGTAAGAACTTCCTTTTGCAGAGGCCTGTTATGGAACTGAGCAAACGGAACTGCCTCGAAGGTGGAGACCATCAAGCACAGCACTTGCACACAAGTGCTAAGCGACGACCAAGGGTTGGACAACAGGAGCCGAAATTGCATGCTGCAACTTCAGCAGTTTTGCCTCCGGAAGAAACACCCTGGCTGAGGGTGAATCCAAAGTCAGGCCCAGGTAGGCCAGGTTGCTGGACGGAATCAGAACTGATTTCTGAAAATTCAGCGTCCAGCGGAACTCTTGCAGAATTCGCACAGTGACGTCCAGATTGTCTTAAGGCAGGCGGAGACTCTGCTCGCAGAAAAAGATCGTCCAGGTACGCCAGTACCGCGATCCCCCTCTGCCTGAGCAAGGCTAACCTCGGGGCCAACACTTTTTTGAACACCCGAGGAGCAGAGGCAAAAACCAAAGGGTAACGCCATGAATTGATAATGTTCCTCTCCCGCGGCAAAGCGGAAAAAAACGCTGGTGCCCTACATATATTGGGATATGAAGGTAAGTGTCCTTGATATTGAGAGAGGCCAGAAAATCCCCTTGATGAAGGATGCCACCCCCGTGCAAATGGACTCCATCCATAGTTTTGGATCCTGCACAAAGCGATGCAGGGCCTTGAGATCCAAGATCAGACGGACCTTGCCTTCCTTCCTGAGAAAAGTAAATTGATTTGAATAAAATCCCTGAAAACGTTCCAACTCTGGAACTAGGACAATTACTCCCTGTGATAGCAGATCCTGCACCGCCCCATAATGGCCCTGCAGCCGATCCGGGGATAGGCACAAGTTGGAAGGAAAGAACCTTGACAGAGGCAACTCGATCTTGTAACTGGACCCAATCAACTCGCGGATCCATTTGTCTTGAATGAGAGAGGCCCACAGGTTTGGAAAGAAGCGAAGACGTCCCCCCCCCCCACCCCAGATACAGGTGAGGGCACCCCTTCAGGCAGAGGAGGGCTTGTCTGCGGAACCAGTGGAACCCGCTTTGGACTCCCCAGCCCAAGGCCTCTTGGAAACCCCCCACGAAGTTAAGGGTTATCCCTTGTCCTGGCCCGCGGGACGAAAGAGCCATTTGTGAGCCAAGAAGAAAGGACCACATTTATGACGAGGCTCTTGCAACCTGTGGAAGCAGAGTGCTCTTACCTCCCCCAAGACCTTTAATAGTCTCTTCCATAGAAGCCCTGAACAGGCGGTCTCTTACAAAAGGGAGATCAGTCAACACCTTTTTGGAAGCCTGGTCCGCAGACTAGTATTTCAGCCAAATCATGCGCAAAGTGCCATAGCGGTCACAGACGCTCTGCAGGCTAAAGGGGCCGCATCCAGAGAGGAATCACAGATATACTGTAACCCCTGTATCAAATGATCTGCCAGCTCTGCCAACTCAGGGAGGATGTTGACCCCCTTTCAAATTCTGGCGCAGAAGCTTTGCCTATTCCATTAAGGTCTGGGAGACCAAGGTGATGGCAAACACTGGTCTCAGCATTGAGCCGGCCATGGTGTAAAAAAGGTATCGGACCAGAGATTCAGCTCTCTTTTCCACTGGGTCTTTATAAGATGGGGAATCCTCCACCGGAAGAAGCGTGGCTTTATTCAATCTGAAAACCTGAGAATCCACCATCGGTGGAACTGTCAGTTTCTTCAAAAGGATATCTGCTAGTGAATTGCTTAGGTATCCCAACCTTGCGTTTCAGGGATCCCCACTGACTTGCGACAATCTCATCGAAATAGGCAGGAAAAGGAAACACCTTAGATGGTCTGCGGGTACCAAATTGTACCGACGCAGAATTAGCTGTGTCTTTCAATTTTAAAGTTTCCCGCACTGTTACAATCAGTGCCTCCACAAGTGCCTTTTTAGGCGTGGCTGCAGTGGAAGAGGATTCATCCTCGCTGTCACAGCACCCAGGTTGCGTGGATGCAGACCAAGTGGGCTGACTCACGTCCGTGGCGGCCAAATACACCTCAGAATCTGAGGAGGCAGAGGAGACAGGTGAAGGGCGCTTCTTGCTAGGCCGCTTTGAAATGGCCATATCTACTTTTGACACTAATGACTGCAGGATCGCCGTCATGGCCATCAGGGCAGGCTGAGACCCAGAGGGTCCAGCAGCTTCCGAGAGTGGGTCAGGTGGTGACTTGTGCTCCCGGGCCTCCATGGTTAACCCGGAGGCCGCCCGCAATATTGTGAAAGAAAGTGCAATAAAACCCCCCTCCACCGCTGCAGTGGTAGTACTACAAGTCCCAGCACACCAGCGGCACTGCTAGCAGAAAAAGGGAACTGTACCCCACAGGGAATCCCCACCAAAATCTTAGGGAAGGATGCACAGCACCAAGCTGCTTGCCATGCGGCGATCAGAGAGAAGGAGGATATGTCGATACCACCACTAGAAGCCCAATGTCACATCACCGCTTAACAGGCTACAAGAAAATGGCCGCCGCATTGATTTCATTGGGAAACTCCGAAAACATGGCTGCTGAAGCTACAGAACAGCCATCCACAGCAAAATGGTAGCGCCCAGGACCCCCAGTGGCCCTCCAGGTACGTGTAGACCGCCAGGGACCCCTGCCATATAAAAGTTTTTTGTGAGCCACCAGCGGCGCGCTCCCACCCCCTCCAGCCCATCACTGCAGGACACACACACCTGAGAATAGTATGGCCACCCCGGGGAGGGGGACTAAAGGAGGTAGGTGATGCAGCTACTGGGGGGGGGGGGGCACCATGTGGGAAGAAAGGGCACATAGGGGGCCTACCAATCCTAGGCCTGCGTGCACCCCAACTTTTTCCCAGAGGAGAAAGAGGGGGGGGGGCACTACTTATCACACCTTGGAATCAAGCAGGCACCACTCCGGGTAGTCCACCGCACCATCTCGGAATGGAGGTATGCGGAGACTCAGGCCGTGACCAGGGCTATGCGTCCTTGCGAGGTGTTTCACTCGCCGGCCAGCCCCTGTCCAGTGAGGCTATGGGACTGGGAAGACCATAAGGATTTAGGATATCCAGTGCGTCGCCCAGTCCGGCAGTTGATTGTAGTTCTCACAGGAACAAAAAAAAAAAAAAGAAAAAAAAAATGTCATTTAAAAAAAAGGAAAAAAATGCCAGGACCAGAAATCCCAGCAAGGAACTAGGTCCTTACTCCTGACTATGCCTGCAGGAAAAAAAAAAATATATAGCAGGAAGTGGGAGGTACATACCCTAGGATTGCCCTTGGGGCATAGTCAAATTTGTTTCTGTCTACTTCTACGGAGAGCAGCATAACCCAAAGGTCAAAGAAGATATGGAGCTGTATGAATGGAAGAAAAAAAAAAAAACCTATGGATGGTCAGGTAGTGCTTAATTGCAGGTCAAAACTGAACCATATTTTCTACTTACCTGTTGGTGAACTACCTTTGCATGTTTCAGTATGGCTATCACATCTCCCACCACTGTTATGCCCAACTCATTCATGATGTCCTTGTTCAAATCCAGCAGCATGTTCTTGCTGATCCTATGGTAACAAAAATGCATTTCACAACTCTGTCTTAATAGCAGCATGACCCTTCTTTTCCCATTGGCATCCAATTAGCGTCAACCCTATCATCCCGAGGTGCTGCTTCCAGCTAGACACTGATGCCAATCCTGCAATTATAACCCCTTTCAAAAAGTGTGCACACTTCAGTTAAAATTGAACATTAGCCATTATTTTTTTTTTTAGCAGGTTTAAGAAAGGTTCAAACTTCAGTCAGGTTTTCCTGCTGACTGTTACAGCTTTGTGTTTATTTCGGTTAAGGTAATGTCATGGGAAACGAGGGGATAGGAAGTTTGCCTTAAAAAAGAAAAAAAAAAATGACACCAACAGCAATAAAACCTGACAGAGGTTTCTACCCTTCCCCTACTCGATCCAAAAAGTAAAAAAGTGTTTTTGGCTGAAGTTTAAATTTTATGAACATGAAAACATTGGAAATTAATTTGGGTTTTTTGAACCAGTTAGCTGCAAACTAGGCTGAGCGAATAGGATTAGAGTTACTTGATTTGAACACAATGATACCCACGGGACATCTGTTCACAGCAGAGATACATCTTAAAAAAAAAAAAAGTTTAAGATTTAATGAAAAAAAGATTACAGGACCATCAACCACTTCAATACTGTGAGCACTTTTACCCTCTTTCTGCCCAGGCCAATTTTCAGCTTTTAGCGCTGTCGCACTTTGAATGACAATTGCGCGGTCATGCAACACTGTACTCAAACTAAATATTTTTAATTTTGTTCACACAACTAGAGCTTTTCTTTGGTGGTATTTAATCACCACTGGGTAGAGCTGCACGATTCTAGCTAAAATGAGAAATCACAATTTTTTTTTTTGCTTAGAATAAAGATAACGATTCTCGGCATATCATCATCTTTTACATTATACAAAATATTTGGCTAACTTTACTGTTTAGTTTTTTTTTAATTCATTAAAGTGTTTTTTTTCCCCACAAAAACTGCGTTTGAAAGACTTCTGTGCAAATACAGTGCGACATAAAAAAAAAAAGATTGAAACGATCACCATTTTATTCTCTAGGGTCTCTGCTAAAAAAAATATATATAATATTTGGGGGTTCCAAGTTTTTTTCTAGCAAAAAAACTGAATTTTTGTAAAATCTTACCTGTAAAATTCCTTTCTCTGAGTCCTCCGACAGTCACCGCCTCCTCTAAGTCATCACTATTGGGTATTGTCCACCTATCCGTAGGAATAGCTAGGCATATAGACTTAGTCAAAAGACAAAAGGCATTAGCATATACACACCCACGGGGGCTGTCCCATCTGGTCAATGCCCCCCCTGCATCACCACTACCAACTCAGTTTGGTAGCATAGCAGTAGGTAATAAGAACCCCAAAAGAGGGGCGGGGGCGGCGACTGTCGGAAGACTCGGAGAAAGGAATTTTACAGGTAAGATTTTACAAAAATTCCGTTTTCTCTTACGTCCTCCGACAGTCGCCGCCTCCCCGTATGCTAATAAAGGACAATGCGGACTTCCTGAGCTGCGGTGAATCACTAATTAACTGAGCTAGATATAAACCTTGTAGAGTCCACGGCTCTCCAGCACCTGAGGAAAGAGCGCACCGGGTACATCGACCCCGCGCATGCTCAGAAACGCGTCGTGCCTGCCGTTCCTTTGCTGGTTGTATTCACCACCCCTGGTGACGGGAGAGCGTCCATCCATCCACGGAACCTTGCAGCCGTCGGTCACCTCCATCTGACCGCTTATCGTACACTGAGGCGGGAGGCTGCCGGCTTTCCTTTCCTCCCATTCAACATCATCTCAGCCACGGACGGCGCTTTGGAGTGGACATCACCACCTCCCTCCCCCCAGAGGATGTTCTAAAGATCTGATGAAGTTACACAGCCTGACCTTCACTTATGTCTTGTGAGTTACTACACACATTGCTTCTCATGTATCAATAAATTGTCTACACTTAGAGCGCTTCTCCTTTTTGTTCTTTTTGCTTAAACAGAATCTCCTCTTGGTCTGTGGAAGAGCGGCTCAGTGTTTATGGACTACACGTCGATCCCATACAATACAGTAATTTTATTCCATTAGCTTTACTCAGTGTTTTGCTTTTGTCCCTTTCCCCCTCCCCCCCCCTCCCCTCCCTCCCCCCTTTTTCCTTGTTATTTGATTCATCACACCCATCCCCTGTGTTGGAGGTTTTTAGCGCTCTGGTTTCATATATGCTTCAGGTAAACCCTGATCGCCCTGACAACATCCAAGGAATGCAAAGCAATCTCCTTTGGATGCTTAGGCTTCGTACAAAGCGAAGGCAGGACAATGTCCTCATTAAGGTGAAATTCAGAGATCACCTTGGGAAGAAAGGATGGGGTTGGTCGCAAAACCATCTTATCCTTGTGAATTATCAAATAAGGGGAGCGGCAAGACAACGCCGCCAGCTCCGACACTCTGCGAGCCAAAGTGATCGTCACCAGAAAAGCAACCTTTTTTGACAGCAGAGGCAACGATATCTCCCTGATATTTTCAAAGGGAGCATGCTGTAATGCGGACAGAACCAAGTTCAAGTCCCACGGAGGTAAAGGCTCCTTCCTGGGGGGAGCCAAATGTCGCACACCTTGAATGAAGGTGCGCACCAAGGAATGAGATGCCACAGGGCGTTGGAAAAGGACAGCCAGTGCTGACACCTGGCCCTTTATCGTGGCCAGCGCCAGGCGCTGATCCACTCCAGACTGGAGGAAAGCCAAGATTCTCGACACCGAGTAAGAACGAGGGGAGACCCCCCTGGACACACACCAGGTGAAATAGGCTTTCCAGGTACGGTAATAGATCTTACCAGAGGAGGATTTCCTAGCCTTGATCAGGGTAGGGATAACCTCAGGGGATAGACCCTTGTCCTTCAAGACCTGGGTCTCAACAGCCAGGCCGTTAAAGCCAGCGACTGTAAAGCAGGATGGAAGATCGGACCCTGAGACAGGAGATCTTCCCGCAGAGGCAGGCGCCACGAAGGTGCCACTGCCAGGTGAACAACGTCGGCGTACCAGGACCGGCGTAGCCAGTCCGGTGCCACCAGAATCACCATGTGCGGTTCCAAGGCCAATCTGCGAAGGAACCGGGATAGCAACTGAATCGGAGGAAAGGCGTACATCAGACGATACTGATGCCAAGGGGCCACCAACGCATCCGAGGCATCCACCAACGGATCGCGCATCCTTGCCACGAAGCTTTCCACCTTTCGGTTTAGCCGGGATGCGAACAGATCCACGTCTGGGGATCCCCATTTCGCACACAGCATCTGAAAGACCTCCGGGTGAAGGGACCATTCCCCCTGGTCCAGGGTCTGGCGGCTCAGATAGTCGGCCTGCCAATTTTCCACACCTGGAATGTGAACTGCCGAGATCGCCGGGACATGAGTCTCGGCCCAAGACAGAATGTCGGTCACATCCCGGGCCGCACGAGCACTCCTGGTGCCCCCCTGGATGTTGATGTAAGCCACCGCGGTAGCATTGTCCGTCTGCACGCGAACAGGCAGGCCCCGGAGACGATCCGACCACTGGAAGAGGGTTTTATCGCTCGTAGCTCCAGCACATTTATCGGGAGGGAGGACTCTTCCTCCGCCCAGGTGCCCCGGGCAGACAGGTTGCCCAGGACTCCACCCCAGCCCGACAGGCTGGCATCTGTGGTAACCACTGTCCATACCAACGGACGGAAGGACTTGCCTTCCGTCACCGACGGGGACTGGATCCACCAAAGAAGAGCCAATCTGGTCTGGCGACTCAGGGAGACCTCCAGATCCAAGGACTGAGGAAGTCTGTCCCACCTGAGGTGGTATCACCCACGAAGGCCGATACCATCAACCCCAGGCCCCGCATACAGGTCCTGAGTGACGAGGACGGATTGTCCCTGAGGGACCCGAGTTCGTCCCGCAAAGTCCGGAGCTTGTCCTCCAGCAAGAACACCTTCGCCTGAGCGGAATCCAGAATCATTCCCAGATAGGGAAGGTGCAGCGATGGAGACAACGTCGATTTCTGAACGTTGATAGTCCATCCGAACTCCTGAAGTGTCTGTACCGTGGTCAACAGATCGCGCACCAGGTCCTGGCTGGCACGTGATCTCAGAAGTAGATCGTCCAGGTAACCCAAGACCGAAATGCCCTGAGCCCTCAGTAGGCCCAGAACCAGCGCCAGCACCTTGGTAAACACCCTTGGTGCCGAAGCGAGACCGAAAGGTAACGCCACAAACTGGTAGTGATCGTCTGCGATTGCAAACCGAAGGTACCGCTGATGACCCTCGAAAATGGGGATGTGCAGGTACGCATCCTTCAGATCTATCGAGGCCAGGAATTCCCCTGGACTCAAGGAGACCACCACCGAAGGGAGAGACTCCATACGGAACTTCCGAACCCGCACGAAGCGGTTCAGCGCTTTTAGGTCCAGAATAGGACGCACTTTGCCCTCCTTTCTGGGCACAGTGAACAGATTTGAATAAAACCCCCGAAACCTGTCCCGATGAGGCACCGGGACAATCACCCCCTGAGCAAGAAGGTCCTGCACCGCTTGATGCAAGTCCTGCAGACGCCCCGGAAGCAGATGAAGATTGGAGGGAAAGAATCTGTCCGCCGGTCGGGAAAGGAACTCGATCTTGTATCCTGATCAAACAATTTCCAGAACCCACCTGTCCGATATCCGGAGCAGCCAAGGTTGGAGGAAACCGCGCAAACGTTCCCCCACCCCAGAGACGGGTGAGGGCGCCCCTTCAGGCAGAGGCGGATTGACCCGCCGCGCCGGTATTGTCGGACTTCTGCTTACCCGCCCAGGGCTTCTTCTGACTGCCCTGGGCCTTGAAGGGCTTGCCCTTGGATTGGTTCCGTAAGGCACGAAAGGACCCCTGAGTGGATCTGGGCGCAGAACCCCCTTTGCCACGAAAGGACTTGTTCTTCGGGTTCTGGGGCAGCATAGTGCTCTTGCCCCCTGTGACGCCTTTTACCAAGGTGTCCAACGCCTCGCCAAAAAGACGAGAGCCAGCATAGGGAAAATCAGCAACTGTTTTCCGCGAGGACTGGTCGGCCGACCAGCTCTTCAGCCATATCAGTCGCCGGTTAAGTACCGCGACACTCGAGAGGTGAGCCACCAAGGGAGCCTCATTCAGGGCAGCATCACACAAATACATGACTCCTTGGTGGATCTGGTCCACCATTTCCAGCCGGGCAGGCGGCACGTCATCAGACACTAGGTTGCTTCTAAGCATCTTAATCCAATCAGCCACCGCCTGAGCCACCATAACGGACGCGAAAACGGGTTTGAGCAATGAACCCGCCACCATATAGGAATGGCGGGCTAGAGACTCCAACCGCCGGTCCGTGGGATCCCGGAAAACCGGGGTATCCTCAGTAGGAACCAAGGTAGCCTTGTTCAGCACGGCCACAGTGTGATCTACCTGTGGAGGCACACACCATCGCGATTCCGTAGCCGGCGCAAAAGGATAAAGCAATTTGAACCGACTAGGTACCAGGAATGGACGTTTTAACGTGCGCCACATTTCATTAACAGTGTAATGAAATTCAGCTGGGCAGGGGAAAACCTGCACAGACTTGCGGGCCCTGTGCGTCCCAAATGAGGACACAACGCCCGGAGGACTGGGCTCATCCTCCAAATGTAAGGTATCCTTAACCGAAATAATCAACTCATCCATGGTCGCCCGTTCTTCAGGTGACCCTGGGGAGGATGTATCAACACCCTCCACCTCAGCCTCCCCCTCAGACCCCGGGGGGTCTAGGGATGAGCGGGACCCTGAAAAGGGCGCGCTCACAGCAGCAGCAACCGCAGCAGCAGCCATATCCCCATCTGAATCAGAAGAGAGAGACAGCCTGGGCCGTTTTCTCGCAGCCTGTTCAGACATCAGCATTTCCATATTTGCCACTAAAGTCGCAACAACAGCAGCCAGATCAGGTCGCAGCGGGGCCACAGGAGAACTGGGACCCCCCACTAAAGCTGGAGGAAACTTGCTTTCCTGAGAATCCATGGCTCAAGATAATAAAAAACTACAGTGCAAAAAGTGTACTGTCCCCTTAAATAGCGCTGCGGAATGCGCAGCCCACCGCTACTGCACCGCTATGAAGACCCCCAAAGGAGAAAATAAAAAAACTGAGCCAGAAGCAGTATACAGAAGAAGACAGAGAGACAAACTGCAGAGCCTGCAGATCGTTGCTACCTGTGCCCTTGCTGCCTGAGAGGAAAAGGAAATGCTGCTGGAGGGGGCTGGCTATAAGCCAGACCTCAGGGAAAATGGCTGCCCCATAGGGATGCATAGGAGGCTACGCCAAGATGGCCGCCGACATGCGGCCGCACCGATCGTTCTACCGCCCACAAAATGGCGGGGGATGGCGCCAAAAGGACCTGCATACTCGCCCCAGAGAGGCCATACACGTGTGCACAGTAAAACATGGCGGACCGCGCAAATTGTCCCCCGCAGCGGTCGCCGCACATCACATAAGTCTGTACCCCCAAACATGCACCTAGGTGACACAGGGACAGGGACCCCCAGCAAACATACAGATCTGCCACAAAACGAACCCCGCAGGGATCGCACAGGGAGTCACACAGGCACAGACATGGGGACACACAGTAACACAGACTGCCACCCCAGACAGAGGCCCCACACAGAAAAGTACTTACCTGTACCCGATGGCGTGGGGGAGCCTCTATGCACGGATAAACCTCTGTCCTCATCTGACAGGGAGTGCCATGAGCCAGGGACATGACACTGCAGCACCGCAGACGAGTCCTGTGAGGTTGCCACCTCACGGCTGCATCCCTGCAGCGAACAGGGATGGGTCGTTCATAATGCCAGGGCGAACCATAGCTGAACGCTCGATGGCGGGCTGGGGGTCCATCTGACCCTCAGTGCCCTGAAGAACCAGGGCGGTCAGTCCGAATCCCAGCACCGCATGATCCATCTTCATCTGAAGAATAAACTAACACTAAAGCTGACAAAATAAACAGCTAGTAAAGTAAGAGAAAAAAAATGACATTTTAAAGAAAATCAAATAAAAGATTTAGGAAGGCTGAGACCGAAGCCCCAGCACAAGGTAGCCTGACTATTCCTGATGCTAGGCAAAGTAAAACTGAGTTGGGAGTGGTGATGCAGGGGGGGTATTGACCAGATAGTACAGCCCCCATGGGTGTGTATATGCTAATGCCTTTTGATTAAGTCTATATGCCTAGCTATTCCTACGGATAGGTGGACAATACCCAATAGTGATGACTTAGAGGAGGCGGCGACTGTCGGAGGACGTAAGAGAAATACTGATTTTAACTTGTCAGAAAAAGGCTGGGTCTTTAAGAGGTTAAACTGCCCTCCCTCAGACCGCATTCACACTGAAGCTGCACGACTTCGGGGGCGACCTGTGAAGTCACGTGCACCGCGACTTGCACGGACTTCATATAATGAATGTCTATGCAAGTCGCTCCGAGGTCGCCCCAAAGTAGTACAGGACTCTCTTTCTAAGTCGGAGCGACTTGTGTCGCTCCTATTAGAACGGGTCCTGTAGCACTGCATGGACCGCGACTTGACAAGTCGCCTGACAAGTCGCGGTAGTGTGAATGGAGCCTTACAGCCAAAAGTTAATTCCTTTCATCTAAAAGATACATTGTAAAGAATTTTGTTTCTAGTTATCTAATCAGCCTTAATGTGGATAAACATTTGCGGGGCTCTTTTTTTGACAGCTGTGGGTGAGCAGAGAATGGCTCAGTAAGAATCAGGGACATACCATTTTAAATCGTGAGGGGGGGGGGGGTGAATCGAGATCGTGATTTTTTTAGCGATTAATCGTGCAGCCCTACCACTGGGTTTATTTTTTGCTAAATGAAAAAAAGGAAAAAAAAGAAAAAAAAAAAAAAACACAAAAGAAAAAAAACATGCATTTTCTTCATTTCCATTATCAAAATTTGCAAATAAATAATTGTTCTTCATAAACTTAGACCAAAATGTATTCTGCTACATTTCTTTAGTGAAAATAAACCAAAACAGCGTATTAGTCAGTAGGAAAGTTATAGAATCCAAAAACTATGGTATATATCTGAAGATTGATCAATCCTGATGTACTAAATGCCGCTCTCATTTCTTAGAGGCCATAAAAACGTCAGGACAGTAAAAATTACCCTTTTTGAAAGTAGACAGTCCAAGGCATTTAGTAGTAAGAGGCATGGCAGGTTTTTTGAAGTTGTAGTTTTTTGGAAAATGCACTTTTTTTTTTTTTATACATTCGGTCACCAGTGCTGTACTTATACACTGCTCAAAATAATTAAAGGAACACTTTTTAACCAATGTATAACATCAAGTCAACTCATGGGATATTGATTTGGTCAGTTAAGTAGCAGAGGGGTTGTTAATGTCATTAATGCCAAAGCAGCTGAAACTGATTAACAACAGGTATACTAGATGGGTAACAATGAGACGGCCTCCAAAACAGGAATGATTTTACAGGTGGAGGCCACTGACATTTATTTTCCCTACTCATATTTGACTGTTTTTCACTAGTTTTGCATTTATCTAGGGTCAGTATTACTACTGGTAGCACAAGGCCATACCTGGACGCTATAGAGGTTGCATATGCAGTCCAACTCCTCCAGGACGGCACACCAATACGTGCCATAGCCAGAAGGTTTGCTGTGTCTCCCAGCGGTCTCATAAGCATGGAGGAGATTCCAGGAGACAGGCAGTTACTCTAGGAGAGCTGGACAGGTCCATAGAAGGTCCTTGGTCTATCAGCAGGACCAGTATCTGCTCCTTTGTGCAAGGAGGAACAGGATGAGCACTGCCAGAGTGCTACAAAATGACCTCAAGTAGGGCACTGCTGTGAATGTCTCTGACCAAACAATCAGAAACAGACTTCATGGGGATGGCTTGAGAGCCCAACGTCCTCTAGTGGGCCCAGTGCTCACTGCCCAGCAGCGTGGAGCTCGATTGGCATTTGCCATTGAACACCAGAATTGTCAGGTCGGCCACTGGGGCCCTGTGCTTATCACAGATGAGAGCAGGTTCACCCTGAGCATGTGACAGATGTGAAAGGGTCTTGAGAAGCTGTGGAGAACGTTATGCTGCCTGTAACATCGTTCAGCATGACTGGTTTGGTAGTGGGTCAGTGATGGTCTGGGGAGGCATATCCATGGAGGGACGCACAGACCTCTACAGGATAGACAATGGCACCCTGACTGCCATTAGGTATCGGAATGAAATCCTTGGACCCATTGTCAGACCCTATGCTAGCGCAGCGTGTCCTGGGTTCCTCCTGGTGCACGACAATGTCCGGCCTCATGTGGCAAGAGTATGCAGACAGTTCCTGGAAGATTAAGGAAATTATACCATTGAATGCTTGTCTGACCCAAAGCCATTAGAACACCGATTATACATTATGTTTATATCCATCCAACGCCACCAGGTTGCATCTCAGTCTGTCCAGGAGCCCATTCAGGCCTGCTCCAGATCTAGGAGGAAATACCCCAGGACACCATGTATCGTCTCATACTGAGTACCATTTTGAGTTGCTGCAATGAAATTTCAGAAAATTCCAGTAATGCTTGCAGATTACTGATCCTACCCGGAAGTGGGAGCAGGTGCATGTCAAAACTAGGTACCCGCTTCCCCCTCCTCCCCCCAAAAAAATTGCCAAATGTGGTAGGGGAGGGTGCGAACAAAAACAGAGCTTCCCTTTTGGTCTAGCTCTGCTTTTAGTAGTAAATGTGTATGGACTATTTTTGGAGAAAAAAAATACAATGTTTAGTGTCACTTGAAGACCAGTTACAATATGAATCTATTAATATTAAAAATGTATCATAAAACATTTTCTAATGTACTAAGCTGTAAGCTTTAGGAAACGCAGCCTGGGGTCCCATCCAAAATACATTAAAAATATTAAACAGGTTGGAGCTTGGACATTAAAGGGCTGCAGTTCCCCCCCGAAAAAAAAAAATAAAAAAGTCTGATATGCCTGGCATACTATAAAGGTTTCACTTTAAAACAAGATTTTCACTTTGGAGGAGTAGAAGGATGTTGACTCAAAGAATGAGTGAGCTAGACCAGCCTTTTTCAACCAGGGTGCCCAGGCACCCTGGTGTGCCTTGAGGTTTCTTCAGGGGTGCCTTGGTAAAATGCCTAAAATTGCACCAAAATTATTTACAAGCCGGTGGGTGGATAAAGCTTTCCTTTTAGTTACACAAAGCCACAACCTTCTAGCTGCCAACCTCCTAACGACCAATGACATCATCAATTGATAAGGAGGATGTCCATTTCCTACATCCTCCTTGTTTGACCCCCCCTTGCCTCTCTCCATCAGCTTTGGGGTCTCATTAGCTAAGTGATGGAGAAAAACTGAGGGAGAAGAGAAACACTGGAATACTAGTCAGTACCAGTTTGCAAAAGTATATTTGCTTTGGAAGAATAAATCACCTTTAAAGTTTGGTGTCCTACATTTATTGATGTTGATGCATTAGGTAAAACTATCAGAATATTTTTTACATTTTAGAATGGGGCGCCTTAAGACTATCCATAATTTTAAAGTGTGCCTTGACTGAAAAAAGGTTGAGAAACACTGAGCTAGACAATGAGGCGGAACAGCTGTCTCTTCTCGGTACTTCTAATGCTTTGTTTACCCACATGGCAGCATAGTGATATTTTCTCACCTGTTGTCCACAAATGTCACAGCATAGTTGACAGCAGGTCCTGCAGGAATGCTGGCCTCCTTGAAGAAGCCAATCCACTCTAAGGTGGCTGAAAAGATAAAAAAAAAAAAAACACTTTAAGGTGAACTTTTTCGGCCTTGTTTAAATCTGTGTTGAATGCACATTGCAGACATGTTTTGCACGGGTTACCATTGAATGCCAAATCGTGTTTTGATGGAAAAAAAAAGTAAGAAAAATCATACAGCAAGCAGAACTCATAATCAAATGCAGTTAAAAATTTCAACTAAGAATGGTGCCCAGCAGCCCAAGCAGAATAAAAAAAGTTGCCAAACAATTGGTAGTGCCCGCATGTAGTCTGTTATCTTTCACAATGCCAGGAAACTTGAGGGCTACCAATCTGCATACGTCAAATCCCAAAGCAGGGAGAGGCTATTCTAACCTGTCCATTCCAACACAAGAAAGTCAAAAGTTGCACTTTGAGCAGCCCATATCAGGGTGATAAACAGTTTAATGAATTGTAGTAATAGTCAGTAAATAGTTAAACAAGAACAGAAATACTGATAACTGTGTCTTACCCATAGTTACGGAAGCCATGATGGGACCACTCAATGGATATCTGAAAGGCAGACAGGGAATATTAAGTTCCAAGTAGCATCTTTTATCCAGATATAGACAAAAATAGTTCCATACAGAAAAATGAAGGGCAGAAGGAAGCAGTGAACACAAAAGATGGAGCATGATCAATACAGAAAGAGTTTAGTGGGCTGGCCGGGCTGCATGCCCTCCTCACTCAGAGCCACACAGGACAGCAGCTGGGAGACTAAAATAAATCCTGACTCAATGCATAGATAGCTCCTCAGGACTGGGATGAAGCTCTGATACATGCAAGCATGGAAGACTCATGATAAAAAAGTGCAGAACTTCCCCCATTGCAACCAGATTCCCTTTTCTGTTGTCCCATCCTGCGCTACATGTATGAAAGGGGGAATCTGATAGGCGGCTATGGGCATCAAGAACAATTCTTCCTGCAGAAACTTGTGATCATAAGGTACAGGTTTTACACACCACTCAATGCCCTAGCTCAGAATTGTGTTGGTGTAGGAACAGAAAATAACAGCAGAAAAAGACTAAAGGCCCGTACACACGTACCGATCGTCGGCCGACGGAACGTCCTACAAATGTTCGCGGCTGGTGTGTTTGTTGTTTGTCTGTTGAAAAGTGCTCCAAACTTGCCCAGGACATTTGTCTTCCGACAGAAAATGACGTCACTACGTTCCACGCACGTTCGCCGCTACAAAAGAGGAAGTGAGTGTTTGGCCGTGACCCTTCTGGGCATCTCGCGCTGATTTCGGTAGCATTTGTTTGGTTGACGACATTTCGCTATTTTCCGAGACATCGTTCGAGAATTTATTATGGCGACCGTGAATTCGTCCGTTGCTGTCGTTAGTGTTGGAGTTTTGGCTCTGAGACGACGTACGAGCAATAGGAAGAAGAAGCGGACCTCCTGGACGAAAAATTGGTTGCTTAACCGTGATCAATTTTCTCATATGTCCTTGCTGAGGGAGCTCCAGGAAAATAATCCTGATGACTTCAGGAATTATTTGAGGATGACGGATCCCATCTTTTACCGTCTTCTTGCCCTGGTGTCCCCCTATATTCTGAAGCAGGATACTTGTATGCGGCTTGCAATTACTCCTGAGCAAAGGTTAATTGCGACGTTGAGGTATCTTGCAACAGGGAGAAGCCTGCAGGATCTGAAGTTCACCACAGGCATCTCCCCCCAAGCTCTTGGAGTCATCATCCCTGAGACCTGCTCTGCCATCATCAAGGTCTTGCAGAAGGACTATATCAAGGTATGTTTGATTTTTTACATTACATTACATGTATTACTAGTTTCACCCGAATTATGATGTTTTTGGATGTACAGCAATTGACACAGGCCATTATTTGTAAACTACCCTCTGTCCGCATGCACATAGTAGTAAAGATGTAGATTATCTTTAACCATTTGTAAAATTACCCACTAACCACCCCACCATTCTCTCCTATGTGTCCCTAAACGCATTGCCTGTTAACAGTATTTTGAATTTGGGTCATTTTATTGCTTTCCCTCAAACAATTATTCCTTGGCCAATGTTTTAGTACCTAGTTAATGATTTATCTAAAATACATCAGTCCATCCATTCCCACCTATGATTCTGTATGTTTATGTAATGATGTTAAAACCTTCACTGACCACAAGCCCTAATTGATGTATAAATGCCCAGTTTTACTTACCCATCCCCCCACCCACATGCTAAATCTCAAAGTCAGCATATACCAAAGCTCAAGTTCAGAGGTCTTCAAACTATGGCCCACCAGTTGTTCACGAACTTCAATTTCCATCATGCCTAGTCATGTCTGTGAATGTCAGAGAATTACAAGGCCTCATGGGATGTGTAGTTCTGCAACAGCTGGAGGGCCGTAGTTTGTAAATCTCAGCTCTAGCTGGTGAGTATAATGGGCCATACACACTAGAAGATTGTCAGAACAATTTATCCTTCCGATTTACCAAAACCAAATAATATGAGGTCCAACAAACACTTTCAAATCCTATGCAATCTGGTAGGCCCTTGCACTACATAGAAAAGTTAAATCTGCACGAAAAAGTCTTCAGAGAATCTTCTAGTGTGTATGGCCCTTTACAATATAAGAACAATAGGAGGTTGAAAAGAAATGTATGTAGATGTTACATCCCCATATCCAAACCTTTGCCTTCCTGTTGTATATTTTTTTAGCAAGTTGCATAAGCATTTAACAGACAACTGTGTGTGTAATTAATAATGTGATGTGCTCAAGCACTAATTTTATTTTTTTTTTTTTTTTTTATTTTTTCCCCACAGTTTCCTTCAAACGCAGAGCAATGGCTGGAGATTTCTGATCAATTTCTGGAGAAGTGGAATTTTCCCAATTGTGGGGGTGCTATTGATGGGAAGCACGTCCGCATTGTCCCCCCTCCGAATTCCGGCACATTTTATTATAATTATAAAGGTTTTTTTAGTATAGTCATGCTAGCCATAGTTAATGCAAACTATGAGTTTATTTTTTTGGATATTGGCAAAAATGGCCGCAATTCGGATGGGGGAGTTATTGATCAGACGGAGTTCGCTCGTCGTCTAAAGAACGGCACTCTGAACCTGCCATCCAGGGAGCAAACTGTTGAGGGTATGAGCTTTGTGTTTATCGCAGATGAGGCTTTTGCGCTTGGGGAGCATCTCATGAAGCCCTACCCTCAGAGGAACCTCACCCCAGACCAAAGGATTTACAACTACCGGTTGTCCAGAGCTCGCAGAGTTGTGGAGAATGCCTTCGGGATAATGGCCAACCGGTTCCGGATATTCCTGACGTCCATAAACCTGGCACTGTACAAAGTGGATAATGTGGTCTTGTGTTGCTGCATTTTGCACAACTTCCTACGCAGGAATGCACAAAATTATGTATTGCAGCAACTGGATACTGACCCTGCTATGCCAGGTACAAGTGGAGAGGCCCAACCTTCTAACCAAGTGGAGTCCATGACGTCAATGGAAGTTGGACGGTCAGCATTGGCATCACACAGGGCCCGTCAGATCCGCCAGGAATATCTGGACTATTTCGTGGGGAGAGGAGCTGTGTCCTGGCAGCAATCACTGTCACACACCCATTAATCTTGTTAAAGATTGGACACACAAGATAAATGTCAGAGATATATTATTTTTCAACACATTAAACAAAAATTGCAATGATTCTGTATTGTGGATTATAATCATTTGGGCACATATGCCAAACACAATTATTTGGGTTAATCATGTGTTATATATGTGTGACTTTGGAAGGGTTAATACATTCATCAGTGTGTTTCTTGACTGTAGTCTCTCACCAGCTGATCCAAAGTGATGATGGCCATGTGTTATTTTTTAGCCAGTGGTGTAAATACAAGGGCCTTCTGCACCCCACAAAATGTACACAAACCCTGTCACATTGAGAACTAGGTCACACCCAAGGTTCATCTAATGTCACCTTACATTGGTGTTCATTGTCCAGAAGTTGCCCATACTATATATTTCATATAATACATTAGGGTATTAACAAAGTACCTACACCTGTTATGTTGTGTTCATTTATGACATCCTTCTCACTGCCCACCAATGTTAGGATATGTCAGTGTTATGTGAAACTTGATCATTGTTCATCTCAAAGTGTTATATATATAGGTAATGGAAAGTGAACTAGAGCAACGAACAAGCAATACACTATAGATTACACTGATCTCCCTACACTGATTGCTACTGGCAATATCAATGCCATATTGAATCCTAGGACTGCTAGTACCTTGAGTGTTGAGTCACACTTATGCGATGCGGGAAGTCTGCGACTTTGCAGCCTTCCAGCATTGCATAAGGGTGACCCGCCACTTACTTTTTCCACAGGATTGTATTCCACAAGTGTTAAGCACTGTGCGATCCAATCCAGATACATCAGAAATAAAGGGTCATGTGCGACTTGTATGCGTGTTCAGTGCGAATGTAGCCATACAAAGTGTATGTCTCAATTCACACTGCACATCTGATGGCATGTAATATCGTAGCGCACTGCTCCTTTATTACATGCGATCAGATGTTCATGCGAAAATCAGCTATACAGTTTGTATGGCTCAATTCGCACTGCACTCGCACAAAAGTCGCACATGATGCATTTATTCAGCCGCATCAGGATAGGATCGCACAATCGTTCAAACTTGTGTGATCCGATCCTGTGTGAAATGTCAGATCGCACTGTGATATGCGTTAAAACTGGGGGTATCTTTAACATTTCATTGACACCTCCAGCAACTCGCATATGGCAGTGACCAAAATGCTTTCATTAACATGTAAATATGGGAATAGGACAGCCATCATACATTTAGTGCTTCTTTACACAGCTTTAGACCTCGACCCCCCAACTAAAGTCTAATAAAGAATTGAACACACATTGTTGAATGTAAAAACGTTTTAGTATCAAACATTCACAGGGTTAGGGTTAGGGTTAGGGTTAGGGTTAGGGTTAGGGTTAGGGTTAGGGTGTTGTAAAGTGCTTTTCCCAAACTTGGGTACACTCTTTAACATCTGAGTGTAATTAAAATGCCCTAAAACATTCTAAAAAAATTGTAACATCAGGAACATCCCAATACAAACATTAAAAACCTAGTAAAATTGTGGCTTAAAATTTGCCAATCATGTCCACAAAATTGCGCATTTTGATTTGTAATGCCGTTGCAGTCTCCTTTATTTGTTCCAGGTCTGCGCAGCATTGGAGAGCCTCACGGGTCAATTTGGCTAATGTGCAACTATGTAAAACATGGTCTGTAAAAATTAAAAAAAAATGAGTCAATGTGAATCACCTACATGAGGTCATAATAATAGAGAAACATTTGGTGTCCAGGTAATCTTAAATTCCTCTCGAGTTAATACCTACCCTGTTCTTATGCTCTTTTGCCCTAGGCTCTTCTTCTTCCTCCTGTCCTCCTCCGATGCTGTTGCTGATGATTCTGCCGGTCTCCTGAGCTTACTATATATTCATTAGGGGTGTGAACGCATGATGACGTCATTGTGAGGGCATGGTTGTAATGTATATATATTAAGATGCAGAGACCAGAGACGGGCAGAATGCACGGCAACAGCATTGGAGGAGGACAGGAGGAAGAAGAAGAGCCTAGGGCAAAAGAGCAGACAACATAAGAGCAGAAGATTGGACAGCAGAAGAGTGGAGAGGAGAAGATCCAAAGAGCAGAGTGGAGAAGACCGGATGAAGATATTTAAGAACATTTCATAAACGTCTCCTGTCGTTATTCACATACACTTCCATTTATGTGGTTAATGTGTAGGGGTACTATGTACCCCATACCCATTCACATAGTGATTGGGGTCTGGGATCTGGGGGCCACCCTTTGTTAAAGGTTGCTTCCAAAGTCCTAGGAACCCCCTGGCCGCATGACCCCCCAAAACCACCAGACAGGGTTGTGGGGATGAGGCTCTTGTCCTCCTCTACATGGGAGTAAGGTGCTTTTGGGTGTGCGGTGCAGAGGCCCCCTGGCCCAAAGCAACAAAACCCCCCCATGTTGAGGGCATGTGTCCTGCTGTGGTCCAGGGGGTGTTTGGTCCGCTTGCTCGTTCTCTTTCCTGGCCTGACAAGCTGCATGCTTGTATAAGGGTCTGGTAGGGGTTTTGGGGGTAACCCACGCTGTCTTTTTGTTGTGGGCATACCCTCAAACTCAATACCACACACAAAAGGCCTGGTTGTGAACTTGGGGGGACACCCACGGTGGGTTGTTCAATTTTTGGGTGTAGTTCCCCCTTTAAAAATCTTCACAACGCAAGTGGCCCCGCAAGTCAGAGCATCCTGATCCGACTTACGGTGCGACTTCCATTCAAATAAAGAGGCTCCCATAGGGAACTAGTGTTGTAAATTGGAGGCTAAAAATAACACTGATAAAAATCATTCTGAAAAAACCTACGTGGGCACACAATTGGCTCTTGGACACTTGGTCCTGGTTCCTCCACAGTTTCGGAACTGGCTTCCATGCTGCTTGGCAAGTTGCCAGGAGATCGGGCTTCTGACCTGGCTGGGGATGCCACATCCTGGCATGATGCAACATCTGCAATGTAAATTTGTAAGGGAATACAAGAATATAAGGTTAAACAATCATTGCAAATACACATATTTCTATGATACCACTACACAAAAATCTGTGACTACCAACCTTCTTGTTGCTCTGGTGTCTCATCACTTGTTGGCTCCACCAGGATTATTTCCGGAATAATGTCTTCATCTACATAATACAAAACATTGGCCATATCATAAAAGTCACAAGAGGTACATTTGTTAGGACATGGTGCCCTGCTTGATAGCTCTTTTAGTAACAAATATGAAGACATGTACATGGTTATCTACGAAAAATATGGTACATTAATGTTTGACAGTGCATAGGAACCAATTACCTTTAGTGGAATCTGTGCCACCTTCTGTGCCCATGTCCTCATCTTGTTCCACAACTGCCGATGGAGCTGCCAAACCTCTCCTCCTCCTTTCCCATTGTTTGGCACGGAGTTTACGTTTTTCTCCTATTTAAAGGTTTGAATAATAATCTGTGATTAATAGGAATGTTTGCTGAGAAGATTCGTGCAGGAAAGAACGTTCGTTGCAACACAATACATATATTTTTAACTATGGCTTCCTGACTTTTAATGTCATATACTAAAACATCAACAATAGATCGATCAAATCACGACATGACAACTAAAATGAGTAATCTAACTTTTTACATAGACATTATAATCTAGACATGTTAATACAACATACACAAAATTATAAAAAACATATTGCATGATTAAAAAAATAAAGAAAAAATAAAACTTACTTTTTTTCAAAATCCGATGGATTTGGGAAAGCTGATCCTGCTCACGGTGTTTGAGGTCAGACCACCGTTTCCGAATCTGATCTTTCGATCGCTCGACACCGAATTTTTTGACCAAACAGGCCACCACCTTGTCCATGATGCCATCTTTCCTGGCATTGGGCCGATCGTAATTTGCCAACTTTCCATCGTAATCCATTTTTTCTAAAATGGAGACCATCTCCACCATTTCTGGCTTTGACATGGGTGTAGCCCTTGATTTTCGGGTGGCCCAATCACTTCGGCCCCCACTAATTGAGCTCCCAGATTGTTGAGACATGGTTCCTAATTAAACAATGATTATTCCACTGCCTCAGGTGTGAGTGTCGCATGTAGGCCTGATCTTCGGCACGTACACACCCCTGCACAAGCCCGCCACTGGAGGAGGAGTTGACGCCTGCGCTGTATTTAAAGGACGCCAGATCGTTCGGCCGACGATTCGCTAGCGGACATATCGAGAGTTGGAGCACGATCGAGCGGCGAATCACGACTTTTCCCCACAAACAAAGGTACGACTCTTTTAATAGAAAGTGTGTGTTTTGGGCCCTATACAGCTTTTATTAGGAATATCTTTATTATGTGCCAAAATACATGCTATTTTAATATGTTTTGTGTTGTTTTGTGTCTTGCAGGCATATACTGTCCTGCAATATGGTGGACAATTTCACCACCCACAACTTTTTAATAAGTTTTATTGATGAGTTCAGGCAACTGCCCTGTTTGTGGCAAGTGAAGTCCGCAGATTATAAAAATCGAAAACTCAGAAAACAGGCCATGGAACATTTGGTGGCCTTCTACAAGCCCGTCTGTCCTGGGGCAAATTTTACTTATATCCGCAAAAAAATAAACAGTATTCGCACTGCCTACAGGCGGGAGTTAAAAAAAATAGAGGAGTCCACCCAGTCTGGAGCAGGGGCACGGAATGTATATGTACCACGGCTGTGGTACTTTGATAACATGCGGTTCCTGGCAGACACCATGGAATCCAGGCCGTCAATTTCAACACTGCCTTCTACTTCGGCAGAGGGCTCAGTGTCGGTTGATCCAAGCCAGGATGAGGATTTCCTGGAGGAGAGTTTTACTCAGGTATGGCATTTCACAATATATTGTCTGCTAAAATGTAATCATGTAACAAAATTATAAGCTAAACCATAATTGACCCTTTAGGTAAACGGGCATAGCAAGGGGTTGGCATGACAGGCAACCGCCAGGGGCGCAGGCCAAGGGGGGTGGGTCACAAAAACATTGGCATTGTTTTATTGTTTATTTTAACAATCCACTCAGCCTGCACACCCCAGAACCCCCAGTTTGCAGGCGGATTCATGCAGGTGTAAAACATTGAGAGCAGCTTCATGCAGGTGTAAAACATTGAGAGCTGCTTCATGCAGGTGTAAAACATTGAGAGCAGCTGAGCCAAAAGACCAGGAGACTGAGACTGCCTCTCACTGCATCCCCAGCACCCCTCCGGTCTTACAAACACTGCTGCATCCCCAGCACACCTCTGGTCCTAACAAACACTGCTGTAGCCTCAGCATTCCTCTGGCTCAACCTTTTTTAATACAAAACTAACAAACTAACAGCTCCTGCAAATGATCCATCCATCCTTGCTTCCATGTCTCTGGTCTCTCACTCTGGGTCAGCAAGGCAGGTGGCTTCCTTATTCATGTTTCCCTGCACTGCTTCACCCTCAATGCCCTACATCAAGTCCTCTGCAAGTTCAGGCCCCTCTCTCTCTGCAACCCCCTCCTCTCTCTCTCACACCCCCTCTTTCTCTCCCTCTCTCTATCTCTCAACCCTCTCTTTCTTTTTCACACCTGAGACAATGATTGCCCACTAGAGAGCTCTACACTGGGCAAACAAGGGGCAAATTAGAAACTTTTAATGCCCTTTAATTTTTTTTTGGGGGGGTGGGTTACAGTTTTACATTGATCTTGGGGGGGGGGGGGTTGTTGCCAAATACAGCTCCTCAACAAGGGCACTGGAGACCCTAGATATGCCACTGTATGTAAAGTCTGCTATTTGTTCACAATAATATAACAAACATGCATTTTTATATACACTATAACATTCTAATCAATTGTTCATTTCATCAACAGGGAAGTGTCACTGAGGAGGAGCCAGGTTGCAGCCAGGAGCCTGGGGAGCCTGTGGAGCCTGAGGAGCCTGCGGAACTCTTTCCACCACCACCTCCTCCTGCCAAACGGAGGCAAAAGAGGAAGCACGTGGATGACATCACCGACGAGTTTATCCAGGAGGCCACCATAGCCCTACGTCGGAAACCGGAGGCCAATGAGTCCTTCGGGAATATGACTGCCAAAATCCTGGATAAGGTGGACCTCAGGCAGTGTCAGTATGCCAGAAAAATTATTCTGGATGTGCTGCAAAACGCTGAAAACGGCATACTTACTGAGCACAGCCACGCATGCCAGGAGCACCCGTGCCCTCCACCTCCACCTCCACCTCCACAACACCCACCACCTCGCCAAATGCCACATGGCCAGTGGCAATATGGCCAGCAGGATCCAAACCTGCCCTCATGGCAACCTGATTACAGTTACCAGCAACTTTAATTTGTGTAACCCCCTATTATTTATTTTACCCCTGTTTGCCAGTTTCTAGTTTAATTTTGTCCAAATGGACCTTTTTTATGTTTAGTTTATTATACGGAAAGTATTGATGTTTGCTTTGGTTTTTTTTTGCTGAGATCCAAAAAATAAAGAAAATTGAAAATAAAAAATGGCCTATCTGAATTTGTTAACATGTTTAATATTGTGCATAACCTGAAAAATATGTTTTAGACATTAATTCATAAAAGAATAAAGGGTCATATCAATAGTTAGATCTTTGGTGTGAAAATACAAAAATAATGGTGAAGAGTTCAAATTATTTAATTCTAAAATTTGATAGAACAGATAGAATAGACAAACATTATCTTCATCATAACAGAACACATGCCTTTTTATTAGAAAAGTATGGCATTATGAGCAGCATCTTCCTTCTTCTCACATTTATCAAGATGAGCATGTGCTCCGCATTTCACCTATTTCTTGGACTTCCGCGAGCCGAAAGTTCTTTCTGAATAAAATGTTGAGTTTACTAGAGAAAATTCTTCCGGGAACTCATTTGGTTTGATCATGCGTGTTGGGATTTGTAGCTGTGTGTCGGCAGAATTGTGTACTGACAGGCGAACAATCGTCCGTTCTGGTGTCGGCATACAAATATTTTCATGTTTGCAAGAAAGACTTTTGTCCGCGGATTGTGCGCAGACATCTGTCGGAGGCACCATACTAACACGCGTACAATCGGCAGATCCTTCGTCCACCGACGTTTGTATGCCGACGATCGGTACGTGTGTACGGGGCTTAAGGCTGGCCATACATTATACAATTTTCTTTAGATTTAGCTTCAACTATGTAGTACAACGGCCTGCCTTTAGGATACAATTGAAAGTGTTGTTTAGTTTTGACCTCATATTATATTATATGGTTTTTGGTAAATCTAACAGAACATTGAACATGTATGGCCAGCCTAATTGCTCCATTGAGTTCAACATTTTTTATTTTGTTTTTAAAAACTTTTTGTCTAAACTCTAAAGCCAATCAGAAAATCAGATGAAAAACACCACTTTTGAAGCGATCGTACGATAATCTGATCGTTAGTACAACTTTCGAGAGCCGATCACGACTGTTCATGCAAAATTATCCGAAGGGACAAAAACCAAAGTTTATTGCCTCATACATATACACAAAGTTTGAATAAAGTAAATCATCTTAACAAGAATGCAAGAATAAATGTATTTTATTTTTTTTTAAATTAGAAATCAGACCCTCATGGACCCCCTGAAACTCATCAATGGACCACTTAGGGGGCCATGGACCCCAGATTAGGATCCCCTGCTCTAGTGAAAACCAAGAATCTATATAGTAAAATCAGGACCTCCTTCCTCTGCTGGTGACCCCTCTTGTGATATAAATATCTAAATAAAGGGGAATCAGGAACCTCCTTGCTCTGATGGTGATCCCTCTAATGATATAAAGATCCATATAGGGGGATTTAGGACATCCTTTCTCCTGCTGGTGATTCATCTAGAGCAGAGGTCTTCAAACTGTGGCCCTTCAGTTGTTCAGGAACTACAATTCCCATCATGCCTAGTCATGGCTGTGAGTGTCAGAGTTTTACAATGCCTCATGGGATGTGTAGTTCTGCAACAGCTGGAGGGCCGTATTTTGAGGATCCCTGATCTAGAGGTATAAAGATCTTTGTGGAGTAATCAGAACCTCCCTTCTCCTGCTGGAGACCTCTCTAGTGATATAAAGATCTATATAGAGAAATTAGGACCTCCTTTCTCCTGCTGGGGATTCATCTAGTAATATACAGATCTACAGTGCATCCGGAAAGTATTCACAACGCTTCACCTTTCCACATTTAGTTATGTAACATCCAATGCAGCCTGATCAGTGCCCATCCAATGCAGCCTCACCAGTGCCCATCCAATGCAGCCTCACCAGTGCGTGCCCATCCAATGCAGCCTCACCAGTGCATGCCCATCCAATGCAGCCTCACCAGTGCGTAACCATCCAATGCAGCCTCACCAGTGCATGCCCATCCAATGCAGCCTCACCAGTGCATGCCCATCCAATGCAACCTCACCAGTGCATGCCCATCCAATGCAGCCTCACCAGTGCATGCCCATCCAATGCAGCCTGATCAGTGCCCATCCAATGTAGCCTCACCAGTGCGTGCCCATCCAATGCAGCCTCACCAGTGCATGCCCATCTAATGCAGCCTGATCAGTGCCCATCCAATGTAGCCTCACCAGTGCGTGCCCATCCAATGCAGCCTCACCAGTGCCCATCCAATGCAGCCTCACCAGTGCCCATCCAATGCAGCCTCACCAGTGCGTGTCCATCCAATGCAGCCTCACCAGTGCGTGTCCATCCAATGCAGTTTGCAATGAAGAGAGAGGAGAGCCACTGGATTACACAGAGCGGGGAACTCCAGCTTACCCGGCGACAGCTGTCATACGAAGTCCTGCCTCCTATGATAGACGTCACCAATGTGCTGTCTATCATAAAAGCCAGTCCAGGAGGCGGGGCGTCGTATGACAGCGGCCGCCGGGTAATCAGGAGATCCCCGCTCTGGTTGTAATCCGGCGGCGCTTGCCCCCCCTCCAAGGCAGCCTCTGCCTACAGTTAGTTGAAAACCGCTGTGGCCGTGCCCCCGACTCAACTTCCTTCCTCCCCAGCAAAAAAATAAAAAGATTGTCAGGGGACAGTGGGCCGCATTGCCTGCGGTTCCGGGCCGCAGGTGTGACATGCGTGGTTTAAACGTTTATGGAAATGTACAAAGGACAGAGCATTTCAGTATGAGGGTACTAACAGCCATCTCAAGACCAACTGAGAACCACATGTGGCTCCCAAGCCAGGGCAATGCAACAAAATGAAAAGGTAAGCCGGTTTCATGTAAGAATCAGACACCATAACTAGAGATGCACCCTAATTTGGGCAGCCAAAACATAGCGGCCAAAAAATTGTGTTTTCTGCATTTTGCCAATATAGGTCATCTGACTCAAAATCTGCATTAAAAGTGTAACACGGGTGCGTTATTGATGCATTTTCAATGCATTTCAACAGTGAGGTGCGTTTTTAACCCTTATTAAAACCTCAATGTTTAACTTTTGTATTTACTTTACCTGGTATCAACCGTATGCAGTCCCTGTACAGCAGGGCTGGAGTGTGAGAAAAGGAAGCAGACCTTCCCTCAAATAAGAAATGCCATCATTTTAACTCTCCCAGTTACATATTTACTGGTATTTTGTTTTGTTGTGGGTGGGGGTCAGAGAGTATCTTGTTTTTCTGCTATGCTCCGGTTCACTTTTGTTTCTCACCTAGGCAAGGATGACAAACACTTGGCCCACTCACTGCCTTTTCACATCACTCATCCCAGGAGGCGTAAAGAAGCTCTCCCTGCAGTGATGCTTTAGCAGTCCCCTTTGATGTCGTTGCCAAATGTCACCAGAATCAGAGGAGAATAAACAGCTTAGAAGACAGCGCTGGACTTCTTAGGCTGATAAGTATATGTTTTTTTTTTTTTTTAAGCCCGCAGCTATTTGATCTGCCGCTTTTGAATCTTACTCCGACCTGGGTTAGAGTTCCACTTTCAACTAAAAAAAAAGGTAAAACTATTTTTTTTTTTTTAAGTTTTGGATAAGGTGAGAGAGGGATTAGAACACCTGTCAGTAATTCTGGAGAGGAGAGCTCCTTTTCCTCTCTCTTCCTTTTATTTCCTGCTTTTCCATTTCATTTTTTTTTTTTCAAATCTCCCCCGGTATTGTGTAACCGGATGTATCTGGGGTGTAGATCGAGGGGGGGTTGGCCCAGCGTACAGCGCAGGAGAAGGGGGTGCAGTGTAGAGCGCAGGAGAAGGGGGTGCGCAGCGTAGAGCACAGTGGGGGGCACACAGCGTAGATCGCAGTGGGGGGGGGGCGCACAGCGTAGATTGCAGTGGGGGGGGGGGCGCGCACAGCGTAGAGCGCAGTGGGGGGGGGGGGCGAAGCGTGGAGCACAGTGGGGGGGGGGCGCAGCATGGAGCACAGTGGGGGGCGCAGCGTGGAGCACAGTGGGGGGGGGGGCGCAGCGTGGAGCACAGTGGGGGGGGCAGCGTAGAGCACAGTAAGGGGGGGGCGCAGCCTAGAGCGCAGTGGGGGGGGGGGCGCAGCCTAGAGCGCAGTGGGGGGGGGCGCAGCCTAGAGCACAGTGGGGGGGGGGCGCAGCCTAGAGCGCAGTGGGGGGGAGCAGCATAGAGCGCAGTGGGGGGGCGCAGCATAGAGCGCAGTGGGGGGGGCACAGCATTGAGCGCAGTGGGGGGGGCGCAGCATAGAGCGCAGTGGGGGGGGGCGCAGCATAGAGCGCAGTGGGGGGGGCGCAGCATAGAGCGCAGTGGGGGGGGTGCAGCATAGAGCGCAGTGGGGGGGGGGGCGCAGCATAGAGCGCAGTGGGGGGGGGCGCAGCATAGAGCGCAGTGGGGGGGGGGGGCGCTTTCAATTATTGTTTAGTTTTTCTCTCTTCATTGGAATTCAGAATTGTGGTGGGGGGGGTTGTATTTTGGGTGGTGGGTCCACTTTAGGATACACACATGGACATAGAATAAAACTTGTGGTCTCCCCCCCCCCCCTTACACTGCATATCAACATTGTTGAAAAGGATTTTAGAACCCCTCCCCCACATAGCTTTCCATCTTTCCATCGCCAATGCTTAGACTTGTGGTGCCTCACGTACAGGCAGCACCCAGCTGGACACAGGACAGGAGACATTCCTACAAGGCGCACTGCTGATACCAGAACACTTATACAGATATAGATATAAACAGATATAAACTTATACAGATATACATATAAACAGTAACAGAAGACACATTACCAGCTCTCCCCTAGCAACCGCCACCTCCACGGCAAGAAATCCTCTTCCTGTGTTCCCAACCGCTCACTACCTCATCCGCCCTCCGCCAACCAGCAGACGCCCCAGGCACTCTTCCATCTTCTCATTGGTCGAAACCGCAATGAACCCGCCTCCCGCCGTGGCTGGTATTGGGATTTGTAGTTCTCACGACGCCTTGAGGGAGGCGCGGCCTGCGTCGTGACGTTGGTGAAGCGTAGGGAATTCCTACAGTACGTAATGACCAAAACACAGCCTGGCGCCATTTTCCCCCTGAACGTGTTTTGTGGGGGGTTGTGTGGGCTAACAGCTATAATGATTGTTGCTGATAGTAACCAATTGGAGTTCACTTATTATTTCACCAGGCTAGTGTTTAAAATCAAACAAGGATTCTGATTGTTGCTATGGACGACAGGAATGTATGTGTTAGCACACCTTCCCCCCCCCCCCCCCCAGAGAGCCGTGTGTCCCCAAACACTTCACCATCATTGGGAACATGTAAGCCTGGTACACTATGAGCTTTTTTTTTTTACATTCAACTGAGAGGGTTGAATGAAAAAACTGTCAGCTTCGGTCAGAGATGGCGTTCTGCTGAAAATTCCAACTCAACAAAATCTCCAACCACGTTGCTTCCAGTGACTCCAGCAGCAATAATTGCAGATTTCAACAAGGTGGCTGTTTTCACAAAGAACCAGCAGCGTTTTAGGCTCCATTTACACCTGGGCGTTTTTGAGTGTTTTTCAGCTCCAAAAACGCTCAAAAAAAAAGCGCCCAACAAGTAAAACCCCATTCATTTAAATGGCCCCTGTTTACATCTGAGCGTTTTGCAAAATGCCTGTAGCTGAAAAAAGTACATGAGCTTCTTTTTGGGCTGATTACCAGCGTTTTTGATAGATGTCAATGCCTGCCTCCAAAAACGCCTGAAAATCGCGGTAAGAAATGCGGTAAAACGCTATGCTCAAGTGTGAATGCAGCCTTACACTAGTGATCAACCAATTATTGGCAAAGTCGATTATCAGATGGCCAATATTCACTTTTCACGATATTCGGTATCGGCCCCGGATTGTCGTGACATTATTGCGTATGTTGCGCCACGCACCTCCACAAACTGGGCTTAACCTTCTACCTTCTTAGGCCGCCTCCCTCGCCTTGGACAGCCTCGTCTGGAGTTTGGAGTCTCTTTTGGGAGTGTATAACACAGCCATACACCCACCCACAGCAGCCCGGTGCCAGCCACCCAAACCCACAGGCCCTGTACCAGCCACAGGCACTGTGCCAGCTAGCCACAGGTACTGTACCAGCCGGCCAGCCACCCACAGGCTAGGTACCAGCCAGCCTCCCACAGCCCCTGTGCCACCCACCCACCACAGGGTGCCAGACAGACAGCCACCCACCACCACAGGGTGCCAGCCAGCCACCCACCACAGGGTGCCAGACGGAAAGCCACCCACCACAGGGTGCCAGCCAGCCACCAACCACCACAGGGTGCAAGCCAGCCACCCACCACAGGGTGCCAGCCAGCCACCCACCACAGGGTGCCAGTCAGCCACCCACCCACCACAGGGTGCCAGCCACCCACCACCATAGGGTGCCAGCCAGACAGCCACCCTCCACAGGCATAGGGTGCCAGCAAGCCAGCCACCCCCCACAGGGTGCCAGACAACCACCCACCCACCACAGGGTGCCAGCAAGCCAGCCACCCACCACAGGGTGCCAGCTAGCCACTCACTCATCACCACAAGGTGCCAGCCAGACAGTTTTTTTTAACCTTATAATTGTGTCTTTCAAGTTTCAATGGAGATGGATGCAGATAGAAAAAGTAAAAGTGTGATCTGGGACTATTTCTCATCTCCATCTCCAGGAAAAGCAGCAGTGTGCAACATGTGTACAAACAATGTAAGCATTTGATCAGCAATTGCAAAAACCAAAAATACGTCAAATCTTTGGGCCCATCTAAGAGTTCATCATGTTCAATTATATCATGCAGCACAGAAAAAAAACACAATCAATCACAAGGTGAAACACCAGTATCCCAGCAGGCAACAATAACAGAAATGTTTCAGAAAAAAAAACAGGTGGCTAAAATCGAATAGAAGTTCCCAACTGCTGGACAGAGTAATCACAGAGATAATGGTCACTGATAACCAGCCATTTACAATAGTGTCTGACTCTGGATTTAAGTGGTTGATGTCCATAGTTGAGCCAAGGTACACACTGAAGAGTGACAAATATTATCGAAATGAAATGCTGGGAAAGATTCACTAAATGGTCATTGAGAAAGTAAAGACTATGCTGAAACCAGAGAATGCTGGCAACTCACTCTCATTCGGGAATGACTGCTGGTCAGGACAAACAGAATCACTAATGAGTCTTACATGCCACTTCATTGACAGAGGATGGACAAGAAGGCATTTGGTGTTGAATACAAAAGTGATGCAAGGATCCCACACTAGGAAATACATTAGAGAAAGGTTTCTAGGCATGCTAGAAGACTGGGGAATCACCAAAGACCGAGTGATGCTTGTGCTTCGAGACAGCAGAGCGAACATGGTGAAAGGAATGAGGCTTGCTGACGTGTCAGACCTCAGTTGCATGGCACACACCCTCCAACTTGGGGTAAATGATGGTCTGTCAAACCAGAGAGCTTTGCTTGATATAACTGGCATGCTGAAGAGGTGCGCAGGCCATTTCCAGCATTCAATCCTTGCCAAATAGCGACTAAGGTGCATTCAGGAAGATCTTGGCCTACCCAAAAACAACTTGATTAACGCTGTTCCAACACAATGGAACTCAACACTTCACATGCTGCAAAGAATGCTGGAGCAGAAGTGAGCTCTTACCATTTATTCAGGTGAGTATGGAGGATATTCTTGTCCTACTGCTGATCAGTGGGACATTGTAGCCAATGTCATTGAGACCCTCCTCCCCATAGAGGAAATGACTCTAGAGGTGAGTCATTACGACTCATCTGTGTCATCTGTCATCCCATGTGTGAGATTTCTGAAGATGCTTTGTCACGAGAATGAAGGACCCAAAACACGTGGCACTAAAACATGTAGGCAGGCCATGAGGGACAGCCTCGCAAATGTTTTGAGAAGCATGAAGAGACTAAAAATGTTGTGCTTGCATGTCTTTTGGATTCTCGATACAAGAATCATACTTTCTCTTCTGAAGACGTATTGGCCAAGGCAAAACAATGGCTAACAGAAGATATTCAACAGGAGGTGCAGGAGGTTCCTGCCGAAAAGATAAGTCAGGAAGAGCAGGTTTCTAATCTGGAAGAGCAGGATACTGCAAAAAGAGAAAAATGTCCAAAAAGACAATGGACAGAAGAAAAACATCCTCGTGGTCGAATAGATGCCATGCTCAGTGTTTTATAGGGGCTTCATGCAGCAGAGGATTCTTCTGAATCTGCAATAATAACCCTGGATTATGAACTTCATCTCTATTTGAAGGAACCAGTAATTGACAGAAGAAGTGGTGATCCTCTTCAGTGGTGGAAAGAAAATGAGGCACGCTACAAAAGACTTGCTTCTCATGCTAGAAGATACCTTTCTGCTCCTCCTTCCTTGGTACTAAGTGAGCGTGTTTTTAGTGAAGTGGCAGCAATATATAAAAAAAAACAGAAGCCGTTTAACTGGTGAACCTGGTGAAATGTTATGCTTTCTGCACTATAATATTGTTCTACTTAAAGCAGAGTTCCGGCCTCGGGGGTCACTTTGAGCTAAAAATACCCCCGGGACAGTCAGGGCTAGTACATTCCACAATGGATAGCCTCTGAACTGCCCCGGGTCGCACTTACCTGTAAGAAGAAATACTTACCTTGAAAATTTCTTCTCCAGCGCTGCCATCTCAGGTGTGGGCAGGTGAAGCCGCAGCGTCCCTCTTCGTGTCCTCTTCCGTGACGTCGGAGTCCCACAATGCACTGCACTGGCCCCGCTCGTCACTTCCGGCGCAGGCGCGGCATCCCTGCACAGCTTCTGGGCATGCCCAGAAGCTGTTTAGCAGTGAGTGCCTTGCCTGCACCGGAAGTGACGAGCAGGGCCGGTGCATTGCATTGATTCCTGGGAGCGATGACGTTCAACTCCCGGGAATCATCGCAAACCAGAAGTGATGGCGCGGGCCGCAGCCACTGAGGGAGGAAGTGGAAGGAAGGTGAGTATATTTTCTTCTATAATAAGGTAAGTGACCAAAAAAAAAAAAAACGCACTATCCATTTCTCTTTCAGGTTGCCCTCAGCAAGCGGATGGCCCAAAATCAATTTTTTTTCGATTTTGAGGCCGGAACTTCACTTTAACTGGGAGTATTGAAAGTGAGTAGTACTAGTGTTCAGTCCACTGTCTTTTGCACTGCAGCACAGCTACTAGATTTAATCATTGCAGACAGTGAGTTTATGTAAATTTTGTTTTGGGAAGCCTTTAGTTATTATTTTCCCAGCACTTTATTTTTCACAGTTTTCTACTCCTCTAGGACTTGTTCTTTCACATGATGTGAAACTGATGTACCTGCAAGTGAAAGCTGTGCGGTTTTCCTATCAGTTTTCATGCAGGTAAGGTGTGAAGAACGAGCCTTTCATGTTAAAAATGGTAATAAATTAACATTAACATGTTCAGTACCAGATTTGTGTCAAAAATTGTCTTTATTTTTCAAAACGTTAAATGTACAAAATATCAGCCAATATCGGCGGATACCGATACTTAGTAGAAACATAAAGAGGAGGGGAAAACAGCAGGAAACGTTCAGTTCCAAAGGAAAGGGCACTTGAAACAGGACTGGTCCTAGAGGCAGGAAGCATGAAAGAGTCAAGATTCGAGGCCTTGGTCTGCTCACAGTAATTGCAGAGGTGCCAAGCTGGGGACAAAACTGTGAGTAGGGAAGATCCATGCAGCAGGTGGACTTAACGCAGTCAAGAGGCACAGAGAAAGGGCAAGGCACGAGGTGTTCCTAACCTCGAGCCTCCTGGTGTTCCAGCCAGGAGATGACGGCTTCAGGGTCTTCAAAGAAATGCACTCTGTCTTCTCCCTCCACCCGGAGGTCAATTTGAGGACGGTGTCCCTCTCTCTGTAGTTGAGCAGCTTTGCTATAAAGGTGCGTGGAGCGCCCCCTGGGATAGGGGTCTGCCCGACAAGCGATAGGCCCGCTCCACCACAAAAGTGGGAGAGAAGGCGTCCCGGCCATAGGTGGTTATAAGAAGTTGTCCCAAAATATCAGCCTGGTCAGACCCCTCAGCCCCCTTTAGGCAAGCCAATCAGGCGGATGTTACAGCGGCGCAGCCTGTTCTCCATATCATCCTGCTTGAGCAGGAGCTGGCTCACCTGCAGTTGGAGACGATCAGATGTGGTCTGCAGGGGGGGTAATGCATCCTCCACTCCACTGAGCCGGTTTTCAGCCTCTGTCACCTGCTCACGCAGTTTCTGCAGGTCTTGCCCGAATAAAGATATGTCTATCTTGACCTCCTCAATTTTGGATGTTAGGGATGCCTGATACTCCGAGATAGCCCCCAGGACCTTTGCAGTATCAGCTCCCGCCTCGTTTGCCTCAGCCCCCGCCTCAGCGCCATCTTGGGAAGCAGAGTCTTTATCCTGGCGGCGGTATTTATCGAGTTTAGTCTGGGTTTCAGCAGGCTTTTTCGGCAGGGAAATGGTGCGGATGTCGCGGGACAGGCTGGCAGATGTAGGAAGCCCAAAAAGGATTAAAGGATGGCAGGATTAATATTAAAAGGAGTCTGGGCTGGCGGATCTCTGCTTACCCATGTCCTACCGCATGCCGCTCAAGGCCACGCCCCCTGATACCGATACTTAGTAACCAAAATATCGGTATCGGCCCTGAAAAAAACATATCTGTCTATCCGTAGTCGGCAGACATCCATTGGGCGGCACCCGCTGATCGGCTTCTGCTTTGAAAAATCAGCAGAAGCAGCACGTGCGCCCCCCTACCCGTAAGGCCAGATCACGTAATAGGTACGTGATCTGGCACACAGGAGTCGCACGCATGCTTCTGCGTACGAGCACGTGGGGACGGGGGCACTTTAAATTTTTTAATGTTTATTTTATTTTTACACTTTCTCTTTTTTTTTTGATCACTTTTATTCCTATTACAAGGAATGTAAACATCCCTTGTAACAGGATCAGTGAATGACAGGTCCTCTTTATAGGGAGATCTGAGGTCAATAAGACCTCATATCTCTCCTACAGGCTAGAAAGCCTGGAAAAAAAACATCAGTGAAGTATTGAAACTGCCAGGCCGAGCGTGACGTCATCGTGTCGCGCCCGGGCCTCCGAGAGTCATAGAGACCATCTGCTCCTCGCAGTCTCTATGGTACATTTCTGCCGGTGGCCGATTCCTTCTCCAGCTCGTCGATCACACGAGCGAGCCGGTAGAAGCACTGGAGGGTGGCGGGAGGGAGGGGATGTCCCCTCCCGCCGCCTGTAAGAACGATCAAGTGGCTGTTCAGTCGTTATGATTGTTCTTATGGTGAAGGGCAGCTGCAGGTATCATTAGATATCCCCACTTAGTGCCGGTTCACACTACTGCGGGTGCGCTGATTGCATGTAATTCGGAGCGCACTGCTCCTTCATTACATGTGATCTCCTGTGAATTGAAATTCGCACTGCACTCGCACAAAAGACGCACAGGACCCTTTTTTTCAGCCGCATCAGGATCGGATCGCACAGTGGTTCACACTGGTGCGATCCGATCCTGTGCGAACTGTCAGATCGCACTGCGATATGCGATCAAACTGGGGGTGTCGTTAACATTGAATTGACACCCCCTTCGTATCGCATATGGCAGTGTGAACTGCCTCTTGTGCGGATGCGATGCGGGAACAGGCTGAAAATTCGCAGCCTTCCCGCATTGCACAAGTGTGAACCGGCACTTAAAGCGGAGTTCCATCCTTTTCTGTGTTTATTAAAAGTCAGCAGCTACAAAAAGGGTACCTGCTGACTTTTAATAAACACACACTCACCTGTCCCACAGTCCAGCGATGCGGCCGCCTGGTCTCGGCGGCGCTGGCATCAATAGTGTGGGCACCCGGCTGTGACAGCTTGCGGCTTCACAGCTGGGTACGCACTGCGTATGAGCGAGTCTGCGCATCTTGATTAGCCGGCAATCTTCTGGGACCTCTGACATGCAGGGAGGGAGAGGGAGAGGAGAACTTCCGCTCAGGGCGCCGCGGTGCTCCGAGCGGAAGTGGGAGCGGGTACCTGTCAAAACCAGGCACCCGCTCCCCCCTCTAAAAAAATGACATGCCAAATGTGGCATGTCAGGGGGTTAGGACTACCTAAAGCTGAAGTTCCACGTTTGGGTAGAACTCCGCTTTAAAGCCCTGGACATCATATGACGTCCAGCAGTAAGGAAGTAGTTAAACTGCAACTGCCATGTTGCTGCACATGTGATCAATTATGACACCAGCCATTTGATAGTTTGACAGTTGTGTTGAGGACACAAGCAAATGTAACAGTCAGCAATCCCAGCATTCCAGGAATGTAACAGTTTTTTTTAACCACTTTACCACCGGAGGATTTTGCTGTCTTCCGTCCAGGCCACTTTTTGCGATTCGGCGCTGTGCGACTTAAACTGGCAATTGCGCGGTCGTGCGACGCCGTACCCAAACGAAATTTACGTCCTTTTTTTCCCACAAACAGAGCTTTCTTTTGGTGGTATTTGATTACCTGTGCGATTTTTACTTTTTGCGCTATAAACAAAAAAAGAGCGTTTATTTTGAAAAAATAACAATATTTTTAACATTTTTTTATTTGAAATTCCCCCCCAAAAAAATGTAAAAATCAAATTTTTTTTTTTACATTTTTGGCCAATTTGCTTTCTGCTACATATGTTTGGTAAAAAAAATCGCAATAAGGGTATTTTGATTGGTTTGCGCAAAAGTTATTGCGTTTACTAACTAAGGGAAAGATTTCTGTCATTTTTGGTGTTTTTTTTTTTAACGCGTAATGGCGGTGATCTGCGATTTTTTTTGCGGGACTGCGACATTGCGGCGGACAGATCGGACCCTTGACTGACATTTTTGACACTTTTGGGGGTACCAGTGACATTACTGCAGTAATCAGTGCTATATATATGCACTGTTACTGTAAAAATGACACTGGCAGTGAAGGGGTTAATTTTATTGGAGAGGGAGGGGTTAATGTATGCCTGGTGCTTACTGGCGTGTGGGGGGGGAGGTGACTTTGTGAGACAGGGACAGATCGGATGTCCAGCTATGCTGAACACTCCGATCTGTCAGTCCCTGTCACTTAGGAGATCCGCCCGCTCTGTTTACACAGGCGGACGGATCTCCTCACTCGATTCCCCGACGATCGGGGCAGAGCAGCGGCGATCGCCGCTGCTCCTCCCCTGGCCCGACTCCCGCTGTGAATGAAAACAGCGGGAGCGCGCCTCCGGCTGCGCACGAGCGCCGCCTACAGGGGGAGGAGTCCAGCGACGTAGGTCTACGTCGCTGAACGGGATCGTGCCACTTTGCCGCAGTACGCTCAATGTGAGCGGTGGGCAAGTGGTTAAACTGTTTAATCAATCGGTTTAGTTCTACTTTATGATTTACTGCTGTTTAGGGGCTCTGGGCTTCAGCAAAATGGCAGCCTCCAGCAAGAAGCAAGTTGTTATGGGTAATGTTCCGCTTTAAGGCATGTGGGGCTTGCTAACTGTCACAGTAGCTTGGGCTCTCAACCAAACTGTCAAACCATTAACCACTTAAGCCCCGGAGGATTTGGCTGCTAAACGACCAGGGGGTATTTTGCGATTCGGCACTGCGTGACTTTAACGGACAATTGCGCGGTCGTACGACGCTGTACCTAAACGAATTTGGCGTCCTTTTTTTCCCACAAACAGAGCTTTCTTTTGGTGGTATTTGATCATCTGTGCGATTTTTTGATCATGCGCTATAAACAAAAAAAGAGCGTAAATTTTGCAAAAATAGCAATATTTTTCACATTTTTTTATATGAAATTCCCCCCAAAAAAATGTAAAAATCAAAATTTTTTAACATTTTCGGCCAATTTGTTTTATGCTACCTATGTTTGGTAAAAAAAAATCGCAAAAAGCGTATTTTGATTGGTTTGCGCAAAAGTTATCGCGTTTACTAACAAAGGGAAAGATTTTTGTCATTTTTGTTGTTTTTTTTTTTAACGTGTAATGGCGGCGATCTGCGATTTTTTTTGCGGTACTGCGACATTGCGGCGGACAGATCGGACCCTTGACTGACATTTTTGACACTTTTGGGGTTACCAGTGACATTTCTACAGTAATCAGTGCTATATATATGCACTGTTACTGTAAAAATACACTGGTAGTGAAGGGGTTAACTTTATTTGAGAGGGAGGGGCTGTGTGTGTCCCTAGGGGCGTGCTTTCTACTGTGATTGGCTGTGGCTTCAGCTGTATGAACGGTGATCAACGGTTCTACATAGTAGAACCATATGATCATCTCTCATACACAGGGGAGAATGACAGGCAGCTTGTTTACGCAAGCCGCCTGACTTTCTCCCTCTCCCCCGCCGATCGCAGAGTGGCTGGCGGACATCGGGTCCGCCGGTCACACGCGCGGGGGGGGTTCCGTGACCACGCGGAACACAACTTTTGAACAAGAGGCCAAACAACTTCAAACAAGATTTCTCAATAGGGGTTATAGCAAAAAAAGTACAAAAAGGGCATACAAAAAAGCAAGAGACAGCCCCCGGGATCTCCTGTTATTCCAAGGAGAGCCCACTCCAATTCCAAATAAAACTAGGATAATAACTAAATTCTGTTCCCAAACGGACCAGGTGAAAAAAATTGTAAAAAAACACTGGCATTTACTAACAGAAGACAAGGTTCTAAATCACTTTGTACAAACCAAACCCAACCTTATATTTAGGAGGAATAAATCGGTTGGTGACTTAGTTACAGTTAGCCACTATGAGAGAAATAAAAAAAAGGACCCATGTGCAAAATTACCATATGGGACGTTTCCATGTCGTTCCTGCACATACTGCCAATTCATAGCCACTAAAACGCAACAGAAACTACCAAATGGAAAAATCTTCATATCGAGACATTTTGTCACATGTGAGACAATTGGTGTTGTTTATTTGTGGAAATGCGAATGCCCAGCCTTTTATGTAGGCAAAACTAAACGTCATTTTTGGGAACGCATCAAAGACCACGTGACATACATAAAAGGAGGGGATCTTGAAAGCCCCATAGCTCGTCACATTGCCCATGTACACAGATATAAACGGCCCAAATTTAGTTTTTTTGCCCTAGAAAGGGTCCACCCAGGCCCCAGGGGAGGACCCTTCGACAATGTTATTCTTCAAAGAGAATCTCGCTGGATTTTCAATTTAGAGGCCTGTAGTCCCCCAGGCCTAAACGATCATCTGAGCTACGCACCGTTCTTGGAAAAATAGCATTGTCCCTGTCTTTATGGGGTAACTTTGAGAGGCTAACCACCTATAACGGTAGATGGATTAAACCCCATCCTATTTCTTCAACTTCCTGCCCTGGCTCGTCGGTCATGATGCTCCTGGGGATAAAAAGTCATCCCTTTCTCCCTTTCCTCCCCCCTTTTTCCCTTCCCCTTCTTCCCTTCCCTTCCCCCTTTTTTTTTTTCTCCCATTTTGCATATAATTAACTATCGGGGTACCTTTTGTCCTGTTATCCTTCAAATCCACCCTATACTTCTTGAAATCTTAAGATACAAAAGGCTCTTCTATGCATAATATTTACAAACAACAGAGTATCAAATGAATTAATGAATATACCTTTGAGAGGTTAAAAGATATATAAATTAATTTAATACTAGTGAATTAAACATATTATTCTGCTTTTGAATTTTTATAACATTTATTTTATATATATATATAATCTCTTTAATAATATTAAATGATCTATTACAGATACATTTTCTCTTTGGAAAACAATTTATGATCAAATGAGAAACGAGCTTCCCTCGGATTATTCTTTAGAAACTTTAATTGTTTTTTGCTGTTTCCTGTGACAAATCTTTTAAACTTTATGCATATAGCGCAGCCGAATGCCGCCTTTGGAGCGATCTGCTAAATCGGTTCATATACAATCTTTGAACTTGATGGCTCGCTGCTTACTCCTTGAAGGTACCATCTCTGCTGACACTATAGGTGGAGCGCTACCGTCACTTCCGGTCCACATGACCGGAAGTTGATGCAAGCGTCGGATACACAGGAACGTCCTCCCGCAAGTCCGTTCTGGACAATTGACGGGCGGACGTGGGGGGCGGGAGACGCAAGAGGGCTGAAATTGGCGCCAAACTGACCTCTATTTAACCACCAAACAAATGTGCAAATAAATATGGCCAGCGTAACATACGGGACTATACTTACCTACAAACCTTTATACTCTATGATGGACATACTCTCTCATTGAACGCTGATGGAACCAGGTAATAACTTATGAATTTTAAATACACTTTCTAGTCCATTCCTCTTTGGGAAAAAAAAGAAAAAAAAAAAACTTTAGAAACTCTATTTTTGGTCTTGTTTGACCTTCTTTGCTTCATTTAAGGACAAAATTGATAAATCTTTCTATACAAAACTCCCCTTTTTTTTTTTCCTTTAGATTGGATGTCTACAATTGACTTCTTAGTCATAAGCATCCCCATACAGCGCTATTGAGAGATATGGTCATATTCTTCCAAGTCTATATCCTGGTGATTTATTATATCTTTTAAATATACTATATTCACTATTTCCTTGGGTAATTCATCTATACCCTGATATATATATATATCTATCCGTTATACTTCATCCCAGCTTCATTGGGTAAGTCTCTCTTTAAACAATTGGTTTTTTTAAAAAAAACAAATTATAACAAAAATTCTTTTCAAGCATGTACCCTCATTAACACTTTCACACTTTTAAGCACTTTTTAATCACCTTTCTTTTCCTTTTTCCTCTATTATGCACATTCTGCACTTATATCACTACTCCTTTGCTTATAAGCAGCACTGTTCCCTGATATACCATTTTGGAATTCTGTAACACTGCCTAGCTTCTTTAGTAACCCTTTCCCTTTTTAGTTGGGATAGTATACTTTCACTTGTCAACATACTGGATATCTTATCCTCTCTATTTATTTACACATTGTTTGTTAAATTAAGAAATAATTAATATTAGTATAATTGTCTCTTTATTTTTAGGTTTTTAATGAAACATCCTTGTTATTTCCGTTTTTTTCCAAAACTTGCCCCTCTTCTTTTCCTCCCCCCCCCCCCCCCCCCACTCTAATGCTATGTGGAAGGATAGATCTTCAGTCAGCTGATTGAGATCTATATATTCAGTAAGAACCAACGCTAATAAAAGTATATAGGTAAGCTATCTTTGCCATTTATATACATTATCGTGTGAAAAACATCTACAAATCAGTTTTCTACAATATCTGTATTTCATCTCTCTTCCTGTCTGGCCCTTTCCCCAGGACGCCCCGGACTTCCCATCCAGGGGTGACCGGGGATATGGCTAATATGCCCCCCCTTAAGTTTCTCCGATGGATTACTATATATGCTAATAGGTACCCCTTCCCCCTTTTTCTTTCTTTCTCTCTTTTTCTTTTCTCTCTCTCTTCCTCTTACTTTTACTCTATTTTTCCTTTTTTCTTTTATTATTTTGAGTAGATTAACTAAAGAAATAACATTAATTGAGTTTTTTCTAGAATATAGAGCTTAGAAAATATGAAATAAATATTCATTGATATAAGACTGGTCAGAATAAAGGTATAAAATATTTTTTTTAATCTTACAGAGATAGATAATTTTTGATATATTGATAGGATCTAAACAGTGTAAAGTTGGCAAGTTTCTTTTAAAATCCCATATATTCCATATGTATGAATAATATTAACATATATTTTTGTTTGTTAACAAAGGTGTTGTAGAGTATTTGATCAGGAAAAATAAACTATAACACTAGCAGCGCTAATAAAAGGTCCATTGAATAAACCAGTGTCCTTAATGACTCATAAAACATATGTAGTACAGTCCATGCAGTGGGCACAATTCACCAGGGTAGGGGAGTGAAGGGTCTTGACTGTTCCTCCAAAAATGACACCACACTCTAGTGCTCCCCCCCTTTAGATGAAACACTCACCAGAAACTGGTGAATGTAGAGCCTTAAATCCACCAATCAACGGGTGTACTAATCACTGCTGGGCTGCACCAAAATCCTCCTTCCTCCAGAATTCCTCCGCTCAAAGTTCATGCTCATCTCTTCTACTGCCACCAGCTGCTTCATCAGATGAAGCAGCTGGTGGCAGTAGAAGAGATGAGCATGAACTTTGAGCGGAGGAATTCTGGAGGAAGGAGGATTTTGGTGCAGCCCAGCAGTGATTAGTACACCCGTTGATTGGTGGATTTAAGGCTCTACATTCACCAGTTTCTGGTGAGTGTTTCATCTAAAGGGGGGGAGCACTAGAGTGTGGTGTCATTTTGTGGAGGAACAGTCAAGACCCTTCACTCCCCTACCCTGGTGAATTGTGCCCACTGCATGGACTGTACTACATATGTTTTATGAGTCATTAAGGACACTGGTTTATTCAATGGACCTTTTATTAGCGCTGCTAGTGTTATAGTTTATTTTTCCTGATCAAATACTCTACAACACCTTTGTTAACAGTTCTTTTTGTATAGTAGCTGCTTTGAGACTTTGCGTCTTCATAATTCCGTGTTGTTATCTACTTTGTTCCTTTGTGCGCGGGGTGAGCCACTTTATGAGACCTGTTGTTGGTCACCCATATTTTGACTCCTTTGTTTGCATATATTTTTGTTTATTTATAAATTAATGTATATGTTGCTTATTTCATAGAACATATTGTTATTTCTACCTTGCTGGAACCTGAGGAAGCATCTCATGCGAAACGCGTAGTTCCAGCTCTTCATTCTATCTATGTAGCCCGGACACTTTGGGGCTTTTTGTAATGTAATGATATGTATTTATGATTGCTGTACCACATTTTATTCTTACATTTCCTATTGTTGTCAACATAAACCCAATAAAATTATATTTGTTACCTTTTACATGGTTTGGAAGTGTGAAAATAATTTCCTTTGTTAGTATATGTGGCACATTTAAACCCCCAGGCCTGATGCTTGGACTGCACCCTCTCTGTGTGTAGACCAGCACATGCCTCCACTCCCTACATACAATTTCCGCCTGACTTTCTCCCTCTCCCCCGCCGATCGCAGAGTGGCCGGCGGACATCGGGTCCGCCGGTCACACGCGCGGGGGGGGTCCGTGACCACGCGGGAGCGGGAGCGCGCCTCCGGGGCCGCGCGCTCGCTCCCTAGACCCTCACAAGCAAGCGACGTAGACCTACGTCAGTTTGCCTGTGAGGGGCTGACCGCCGACGTAGATAGTCGTGCGGCGGTCGGCAAGTGGTTAAATGGCTGGTGTCATAACTGTCACATGAGCAGCACCATGGCAATTGTAAATAAAACAGAGGTCAAGATGGCAGCTTTCTTGGTGAAAAGGATAGGAAGGTTTCATTCCACTTTAAAGGGGCCCTCTACACTATAATTGAATTGCTGCAAGATCCCACAATGCCCTGGACACAGAGGAGGAGAGGCAGGACTACTTTTTCTGGGCAAACTGAGACAATGGGAGGTCTCTTGAATAGATGAGACCAAGAGGTTCAGACCAAGTCTCTGGGTCTGTGCCCTATGCCAGAGGAGTCCAATAGAGAGTAAGAGTTTTGCTGTACCGTGCCAGTAACAGGGCCAAGAGACTGAGCGATTACAGGCTTCCTGTGTGTGAAGGCCTTGAACAGCACAGACCCATTGCTCTGACGTCATCGAGAGTCCAGCCGGCTCTTCTGGGTTCAGCAGGCGGGTCTCCTGATGATGCGCCACGAGTCCCGCCCCCCTCCTCCTCTGTGAATTAAACAGTAAGGCCTCCTGGGATAAATAACATGCATACCCTAGGAGGCACAGAGGGCACAGTACATATGTATTGGAGGCACCGTTAAGGAGATATTTACTTTAGATGCAGCCGGTGATGTCACTGTCCCATGCGCTTTGAAGGAACGGCATATGTGTGCCCTTGCTTCAGAGCGGCACCGTAATCAGCAAATGGCCGATGTCTTTGACGGCTTGGCCATTTACATCGCCGAAGCCCCCGAACTGGGAAGGGGGAAGACAAGTGAAGATGGAAGCAGTTCTTCAAGTTGTCTCAAGCTACAGCTGGTGTGTCAGTGGGGATCAAGATGTGTACTGTGTACTGTGTTGTAGGGGGTCAGCCCCTTGAATGACTAAACTCCATTACACTGTACCTCTATGGAGAAATTCCCACACTGTCATGCATCTTTCAGCCACAAGATGTCACTGTTGTTGTTGTTGCTTTAAGGAGGAGCAGGAAGTTCCTGTTTTTGTGTGGTGGTCGGCTCTCTATGGTTGTGCTGAGCTGAGGAAAGGGACTCCATGCTGTGGCCTTGAGAGGGGATATAGACTGTATAATCCAGGGACGGAGCAATAGGATCTTGCCAGAGGAGACAGAGCTGAACTGTGGTACTATGGACTGTTGCTGAGAACCAGAGAAAGAGAGGAGAGAACATCCTCAAGCAAGTTACAGAGCAAAGAGCCAGACTGCAGTGACCTCCAAGTGACAGAACAAGATAAACAACCTGCAAAGAAACCCAGACCAGTGCATAAGCGACTACAGCTACAGACAGCAAGGGACAGATCCAGAGACCTGACTGCATCCACCATCACAGAGACTGAGATCAAACAGCTGTACCTACAGAACTGTGAGTGTACACCGGTGCTAACCTGTGATAGGGCATAGAGCAAGTTCCTGTAGATAGAGCGTTGCAGCAACGTGTCCCGGTTAGCGGGAATCAGATAGGATCATATAGCAGAGTAGCCTGTATTTCTGTGTGTGCGTTGGCGGGAGCGCCATTTTATGTATCATGTTGCAGTTAACTTTGCCGTTAACCTATGTAATCTGTTATTACTGTTAACCTATTCTCCGGCCATTATACTCTGTTGGTTAATAAAGCCGGTTTCTGCTTCAGCCTCATTGTCTGCTGTACCGTACTTGAATTCTGCATTGCGGTCCCCTACTGCTCTGACCGCTACAAGTGGCGCTGCGAGCAGGGTACGGTTACAGAGATGGAGGCGGCTGAAGGAAATGTGCATGATGCTAATGTGAGTACCTCAGGCAATGGTGGAACCCCTGCAAGGACCCTCCCTATGGGCATGCTGTTTAACTTGCTGCCAAAATTTGATGGCAAGAACATGTCACTGTCAGACTGGGTGACACAATTACAGAGCGCTGCAAGAATTTACAATGTCAGCCCAGAGTTACAGGTAGAAATTGCTTTGGCTGCCCTGGAGGGTGAGGCCCGAAAGAATGTGTTTCTACAATCAGAAGCCACACGCAGCACCTTGCAAGAGATTGTGCGATTTCTGGAAGAAATATACGGTGAAACAGCTAGTGCGGGCCACCTCCGGGCGAAATTCTTCTACCGGGTTCAGCAAGAAAATGAAGGGGTCTCACAATATGCGATGGCTTTACAAGAAGTATTGGCTGAGGTACAGAAAAAGGAGGCAGACGGAGTATCTGGCATGGGATCTGCCGACCGAATATTGCGGGAACAGTTTATTCTGGGACTCTTCAGCTCTCCCCTGAGACAGGTTCTGCGGGAGCGAGTCAGGGTGGACCCTACTCTGAACTTTCGGCAAATATTGGCGGAGGCTGTGGCACGCAGTAAAGAAGAAAGTTATGGACCCAGACCGCCACACCCTTTGGGGTTGTGGGGAAGGAAGAGGTCCTAGTTAAAGTGGTACAAGACCTGCAAAGCTCCCTGAGTGCTATGCACGAAAAATTGACACAAATGGAAAGGCGAATGGAGTCGAGCTATTCCCCTGGGGCTGCCTATCCGGTCCAACAACCGCCCTATCAGATTGCCCCACTGGTTCCTACACCACAGCATCCTCACCCGAGTTCACCGTCACACCAAGTTCCTCAATATCTTCCAACAAGGCCAGCCAGAGCGCCTCCCACACGCAGGCGGAGAGGCTATCGTCCAGGGACACAGTGCTGGCGGTGCGGAGAAGAAGGACACTTCGCCAGAGAGTGTCAGAGTGATCTATCTAGACGCTCAGAGCCGGCGTTAAACTACCGGCCCCCGCAGTAGTGGGGCGTACTGCGGGGGAGGTGGAGAGTCAAGACACACAGCACAGCTCTGAACACCTGGTCGCAGGGTGCCCCGTCATACAAGCTGAATTTGAAGGAATCCCAGTCAACTGCTTAGTAGATACCGGATCACAAGTGACGACCATGCCTGAGTCATACTTCAATCGTTACTTCCAAGCACTGGCTAAGCCAGAACGAGAGACATTGGTCCGAGTTACAGCTGCGAACCATCAGCAAATTCCGGTCACGGGAGTCGTGTGGATGAACGTACGGCTGTGTGGACAGGAAGTGGGAAGAAAAGGCATTCTGCTGGTCCCCGAGACGATCAAGGAGGATGTACCGGTAATAATGGGCATGAATATTCTACGAGAGTTGGATCAGATCATGTTCACTAAACGGGGACCTGGCTATTGGAAGCAAGCCACCCCACACAAACCCACGCAAAAAGCTTTCCAACGGTTGATCCGGTTCTGTGGGACACAGAAGAGTGTCCCAGTACACCAGTCCGTGGGAACTATCCGAGTGCCGGGAAAGGCTACCCTCAGTCTTCCGCCTGGTCGGGAGACTATACTGACACTGCCTGTGGGAACCTTCCGCAACCTTGAAGGTATGGAGGTGATCATCGAACGAGGGGGTCTAGGAGAACTAGGTCAGGATGCCCTAGTGGCCCGGACACTGGCAGTGGTCCAGAATGGACGAGTACCCATAAGAGCTGTGAATGTGGGACATCTGGAAGTCGCTTTGGCGCCTGGAGTAGAACTGGCCCGTGTGTACTTACATCGGGGAGAAGTGCTAAGTCGGGAAGAAGTGACTCTAGCTCCAATAGGCAATGCTGCATGGACACTGGCAGTTACTGCCAGACCCGAAGAGGCTCCGACCCCAGAATGGAATGGGAGAACCATTGTGGACCAAATGGAGATAGATGTGAAGAATCTCGGTCCAGACCGTTTGCAGGCGGTTGAAGCCATGCTGTGGGAGAATCAGGCTGTGTTTGCCCGCCATGCCGATGACTTTGGCTGCACAGATGCTATCACACATGAGATACCGACCGGGGACGCTGCCCCAATCCGGGAGAGGTATCGACAGATTCCGCCCAAGTTGTACCAGGAAGTGAAGACATTGTTGAAACAGATGATAGATTCAGGGGTGGTACGAGGTAGTCAAAGTCCTTGGGCAGCCCCAGTGGTGCTTGTCAAGAAGAAGGACGGCACTATTCGATTTTGTGTGGATTATCGGCGGTTGAATGCATGCACCACACGAGACTCATACACTCTGCCACGCATCGAGGAGTCCCTGACAGCCCTAGGGCGGGCTAAATACTTCTCCACCCTGGATCTAGCAAGCGGGTACTGGCAAGTACCGGTGGCCGAGAAGGACCGGGCCAAGACTGCATTCATACTCCCCATGGGACTATTCGAATTTAACAGAATGCCATTCGGGCTATCCAATGCCCCGAGCACCTTCCAGCGGCTGATGGAGAAGTGTCTGGGAGACCTGAATTTTGAAGCAACCTTGATATACTTGGATGATATCATTGTATACTCCGCTACTTTTCAAGAACACCTAGACCGACTAGGACAGGTACTCAAGCGGTTGCGATCCCATGGCCTGAAGATAAAGCCAAAGAAGTGTCATCTCTTCAAGAAGAAGATAGAGTACCTAGGCCATACGGTGTCCCAAGATGGGGTGCTGCCATCTCAAGACAAAATGGCTGCAATACAACAATGGCCAGCGCCCAGAACACTGCGGGAGTTGAAGGCTTTCCTCGGTCTGACCGGATATTACCGGCGATTCATCAAAGACTACGCAAAGATAGCGGGCCCTCTGAATGAGCTGCAGAGAGGAACAGCTGGGAGGCCCAAGGGTCAAAGTGTCCCCTGGGGACAGAAGCAGGAAGAGGCCTTCCAGGCCCTGAAAGAAACCCTGACATCGGCCCCCATCTTGGCTTATGCTGACTTTGACAAACCATTCCTCTTATCGACCGATGGCAGCCTCTATGGACTTGGGGCGGTACTGTCACAGGTACAAGAAGGACGTGAAAGAGTTATCGCTTATGCCAGTCGGTCGTTGCGGGATACAGAGCGAAACCCTCATAACTATAGTTCCTTCCGGCTGGAGCTCCTTGCCCTGGTGTGGGCCATGACAGAAAAATTTGCGGGCTACCTGACAGGGGCTAAGATCTTTGTACAGACCGATAACAACCCCCTGGCCCATCTGGATACTGCCAAGCTGGGAGCCCTGGAGCAGCGTTGGGCAGCTCGCCTTGCCAAGTATGACTTCTCGATCCGCTACCGCTCTGCTACAGAGAACACTAATGCCGATGGTCTGTCGAGGGTTACTTTTGAGACTCCAGTAGGGGATCTGGATGAACAAAAAGAAGAGGATGAAACTCCAGACTTCCGCAGGTTCACACCTCCAGCAGTTGCAGCTCAGACAAGTGGGGAGGCCCGAGTGCTACCCAAGGCATTAGGAAGAACCAATGAAGAATGGGGCCGAATACAGGATGAAGATGTCGGACTGCGGCAGATGAAAGGTTGGGTGTCCTAGCGAAGAAAACCTGACAGAGAAGAAAGGACTGAGCTTGATGCAGAGATGAAGTCCATTCTACACCAATGGGATAGACTGGAAGTTCATGGAGCTGTTTTGTACCGCAAGTGGCAGCAGCCTGCTGATATAGAGGCAAGGTGGCAGGTAGTAATACCCAGAAGCATGGCACGAGAGGTAGCCAAGGAGGCTCATAAATTTGGAGCTCACTTCGGGCCAGTTAAAACCTTCCAGTGGCTGCAACGCTATGTATATTGTCCACGACTGGAGGCCACGGTTGAGGAAGTCTGCCGGCAGTGTCGAATGTGTGAACTCACCAAAAGCACCGAACAGAGGGCACCCATGCAGCCCATACAGACCAAAGAACCGCTGGAAGTATTGATGATAGATTATCTTCTCGTGGGACAATCCGCCAGAGGTCCACAATACTGTCTGGTCATGATTGACCACTTCTCTAAATTTGCAGTGGTCACCCCAACTCGAGACCAGACGGCTGAGTCTGCAGCTCGGGCCATCTGTCAAGATTTCATCCGAGTCTACGGGTGTCCTAAGAGGATCCATTCAGATCAAGGAGCGTGCTTTCAAGGGAAAGTGATGGAGGAGCTACATCGACTGTATGGCATTGAAAAATCCAGGACAACTCCATATCATCCCCAAGGGAATGGAGTCTGCGAGCGCTTCAACTGGACCCTGCTTCAGATGTTGAGGACATTAGAGGAAGACAAAAGGATGCACTGGCCAGACTACCTCCATGAATTGGTCTGGGCTTACAATAATCGGGTTCACAACACAACTGGGTATACTCCGTACATGCTATTGTTCGGCAGAGCTGGCCGGGAAATTGTTGAACTGAATTTAGAACAACCACAGGACTTAATAGAACGATCGACCACCTCATGGGTGAAAGAACACCGTCAGCGGCTCCAGACCATCCGCCGGTTAGGAGGCCAGCGTTTGCAAGAGAGAACTCCTACTGACCGTCCTCCCCTCCAGGAGGTTCCGCTGCAACCTGGAGACCGGGTACTGGTGCGGGAGAAACGTCCCAGAGGCCAGTTGAGTGAGCGTTGGGAGGTACAACCTTACAAAGTGATCAGGAGAGTGTACCCCAATGGCCCGGTCTACGAAGTACGGGTGGAAAATGAGGAGTTTGCCTCAAGGATCCTACATAGGAATATGTTACGGCCATGTCGGTCTGAAGATCCCAAACCTGCTGAAGAGACAACACTTCCTGTCCCGTCCTCAGAACTCATTATCTCCAATGAAAACAATGATGAAGACTGGTGGATTGTTCCTGACACTACGGAAGGTCCCCAGGCCACAGGGGATGAAGCTTATGCTACAGAACCACCACCGGCTCGCAATGAGGAGGAACCCAGGTTGGCAGCTCCCAATGAGGAAAGTCAGTCCCTTACAGATAGTCAAGACCTCCGGAGATCCAATAGGTCTACTGCAGGGGTTCCACCAAACAGGTACAATGCTGATCAGTTCGTTTGGTCCACCTGTATGTGTTGTGGACAATGTTGTGCTGCTGTTAGAGATTGTAATAATCACTTTCTTCCCCATGGACTATATAGGATGGCCGAGGACGCCCATCGTTAAGTGGGGAGGCATGTAGGGGGTCAGCCCCTTGAATGACTAAACTCCATTACACTGTACCTCTATGGAGAAATTCCCACACTGTCATGCATCTTTCAGCCACAAGATGTCACTGTTGTTGTTGTTGCTTTAAGGAGGAGCAGGAAGTTCCTGTTTTTGTGTGGTGGTCGGCTCTCTATGGTTGTGCTGAGCTGAGGAAAGGGACTCCATGCTGTGGCCTTGAGAGGGGATATAGACTGTATAATCCAGGGACGGAGCAATAGGATCTTGCCAGAGGAGACAGAGCTGAACTGTGGTACTATGGACTGTTGCTGAGAACCAGAGAAAGAGAGGAGAGAACATCCTCAAGCAAGTTACAGAGCAAAGAGCCAGACTGCAGTGACCTCCAAGTGACAGAACAAGATAAACAACCTGCAAAGAAACCCAGACCAGTGCATAAGCGACTACAGATACAGACAGCAAGGGACAGATCCAGAGACCTGACTGCATCCACCATCACAGAGACTGAGATCAAACAGCTGTACCTACAGAACTGTGAGTGTACACCGGTGCTAACCTGTGATAGGGCATAGAGCAGGTTCCTGTAGATAGAGCGTTGCAGCAACGTGTCCCGGGAATCAGATAGGATCATATAGCAGAGTAGCCTGTATTTCTGTGTGTGCGTTGGCGGGAGCGCCATTTTATGTATCATGTTGCAGTTAACTTTGCCGTTAACCTATGTAATCTGTTATTACTGTTAACCTATTCTCCGGCCATTATACTCTGTTGGTTAATAAAGCCGGTTTCTGCTTCAGCCTCATTGTCTGCTGTACCGTACTTGAATTCTGCATTGCGGTCCCCTACTGCTCTGACCGCTACAGTGTCTCGGCAGAACAGAGAACCCATCATCACCAGCGGCTCATGCTGAGGGGGGGAAGTGCTAAATACCTCTCTATAAGTCCCCTGTAGCTTTTTTTGTAGGATAGGGAACCTTAATCATTTGTACCAACAAAGGCCTTGAGTTTTTGTTTTTTTTTTTTTTTACAATTTTGGATTTCAGCCTTAAATCAATGAGTTAATCAGTTTGATCAATTTGTACATTATGAAACAAAAATGCTATCCTTTATTTCAGGAGAGCCATGTAAATCGTTTTTCTTTCATTTCTGTACATGCTTTGTTTTCTCGGATCGGCCTACCTTATCATAGATACAATTTTCCACAACAGGGGTCTCCAAACTTACAAAAAAAAATTGCCAGTTTACTGTCCTTCAGACTTTAGGGGAGCCAGACTGTGGCCATTGGAAGTTGAAGATGTCCTGGCATCATTGGGAGTCAACAATGCACCTTTGGCATTAGAGGGAGGAATAGTGCACCAACATTGGTATCAGTGGGAGGAATAGTGCTCCATCATTGGTGGGATTGGAAGAAATAGCGCCCCATCATTGGTGTCAGTGGGAGGAATAGAGTCCCATCATTGGTGTCAGTGGGAGGAATAGTTTGCCATCAGTGGTGTCAGTGGGAGGAATAGTTTGCCATCATTGGTGTCAGTGGGAGGAATAGTGTCCCATCATTGGTGTCAGTGGGAGGAATAGTGTCCCATCATTGGTGTCAGTGGGAGGAATAGTTTGCCATCATTGGTATCAGTGGGAGGAATAGTTTGCCATCATTGGTGTCAGTGGGAAGGATAGTACCCCATCATTGGTGTCAGTGGGAGGAATAGGGCCCCATCGTTTGTATCAGTGGGAGGAATAGTGTCCCATCATTGGTGTCAGGGGGAGGTATAGTGCCCCATCATTGGTGTCAGTGGGAAGGATAGTGCCCCATTGTTGATGTCCGTAGCAGGAATTATGCCACAATGTTGGGTTCACTGGGAGGAAAAGTGCCCCAAGGGCCAGATAGAGGCAGAGGACTGCATCTGGCCCTTGGGCTGCAGTTTGGAGACTACTGGTCTACAATAAAGAAGGTATAAGTCTAAAATGCATACACTGTCAGCAGTACAAGATATGCAAACTGTGGCTTTTATGCCTCAGGTATTGGGGACACCAATACGTGCACTTAGTCATGTTGTATATTAGCAGTCCTGAAACCGTTTATGTAAGATCAATCGTTCCTTCTACTATCCATCTTCCACTGGAATCTAGGACATCGTTTTCAGTACAAATACAATGTCAAGGTGCATAGGAATGCAAAGAACAGTATGTAAACACACATATATATATACACCATGCCACTGAATGCAGCTGTGTGGTTTTCTATGTACCCATGCTCACAGCTGTGTAAAGATTTGTAAAGTTTCACCCCATTCTAATCATCAGATCACAGCGCTTCACTTTTTCCACATTTTGTTATGTTACAGCCTTTTTCCAAAATGGATGAAATGCATTATTTTCCTCAAAATTCTACAAACAATGCCCCATAATGACAATGTGAAAGAAGTTTGTTTGAAATCTTTGCAAATTTATTGAAAATAAAAAAACGAAAAAACACATATGTACATAAGTATTCACAGTCTTTGCTCAATACTTTGTTGAAGCACCTTTGGCACCAATTACAGCTTCAAGTCTTGAAGTATGATGCTACAAGCTTGGCACACCTATTTTTGGGCAGTTTCTCCCATTCTTTGCAGGACCTCTCAAACTCCATCAGGTTTGATTGGGAGCGTCAGTGCACAGCCATTTTTAGATCTCTCCAGAGATGTTCAATCAGGTTCAAGTTTGGGCTCTGGCTGGACCACTCAAGGACATTTACAGATTTGTCCTTTAGCCACTCCTTTGTTATCTTGGTTGTGTGCTTAGGGTCATTGTCCTGTTGGAAGATGAACCTTTGCCCCGGTCTGAGGTCCAGAGCGCTCTGGAGCAGGTTTTCATGAAGGATGTCTCTGTACATTGCTGCATTCATCTTTCCCTCAATCCTGACTAGTCTGCCAGTTCCTTCAACTGAAAAACATCCCCACAGCATGATGCTGCCATCGCCATGCTTCACTGTAGGGATGGTATTGGCCAGGTGATGAGCGGTGCCTGGTTTCTTCCAGACATGATGCTTGCCATTCAGGCCAAAGAGTTCAATCTTTGTTTCATCAGACCAGAGAATTTTATTTCTCATGGTCTGAGAGTCCTTCAGGTGCCTTTTGACAAACTCCAGGCGGGTGTCATGCACCTTTTACTGAGAAGTTGCTTCCGTCTGGTCACAGGGTGACCATTGGGTTCTTGATCAACTCCCTGACTAAGGCCCTTCTCCCCTGTTTGGCAGGGCGGCCTGCTCTAGGAAGAGTCCTGGTGGTTCCAAACTTCTTCTATTTATGGATGATGGAGGCCATTGTGCTCATTGGGGCTTTGATTGCTGCAGAAATTTTTCTGTACTCTTCCCCAGATCTGTGCCTCAATACAATCCTGTCTCGGAGGTCTAAAGACAATTCCTTGAACTTCATGGCTTGGTTTGTGTTCTGACATGCACTGTTAACTGTGGGACCTTATATAGACAGGTGTGTGCCTTTCCAAATCATGTCTAATCAACTGAATTTACCACAGGTGGACTCCAATCAAGTTGTAGAATCATCTCAAGGATGATCAGTGGAAACAGGACGCACCTGAGCTTAATTTTGAGTGTCATGGCAAAGGCTGTGAATACTTATGTACATGTGATTTTTTTCATTTTTAATAAATTTGCAAAGATTTGCAAACTTCTTTCACGTTGTCATTATTGGGTATTGTTTGTAGAATTTTGAGGAAAATAGTGTTAATCCATTTTGGAAAAAAGCTGTAACATAACAAAATGTGGAAAAAGTGAAGAGCTGTGAATACTTTCGGGATGCACTATAAGGACAGCATTTTAGGACTCGTTCCCACTTGTAGTGCTCTCTGAAGAGAAATCCCCATTCAGGTCGTTCTTCAGAGAGCATTTGACAGGCGGTGAGGAAGTGTTGTTTTGCATCCTTACCAAATGCTTTAACCACTTGATTGCCTCTCTAGCACGACATAACCACTTGCCATGCGGCCTCATTCACTTGTGGGTTGCAATAGGCAGGTGGTAGCATGTGCTGAAAGCAATAGGGGGTATAAGTCGGGAAAGCATGGCTCAACCATGTGGTTTTAACCCCCCTCAACCTTATATTTGAAAGAGCCCTTATGCTGTATGCATGTAAACATTTGTGATAAACTTTTAAGCTTTGTTCACACAAATCTTATTATCTCCAAGGGTTAGAAAGGCTGGATTCATCTCTTTTTCATGGATAGTGTAGGACCCACTGATAATGGGGTACTTTGACGCAGTAGTGGGCTTGAGCACGATATGGCCATATGGTGGGACCAAATCCCCATTTTTATTTATGGATTGTCTTCAGATTTGGTAGTAATTTCTTTTGCATTTGCGCGCTATTCTTTTTTTAATATACATGTCTTTTGGTTCATAGCTGCAGCAGCTTTAGAAATACATGGGTATGCTCCCCCAAATTTTTTGCTTGTTCACACAAAGCCTAAAGCCAGGGGGCAGTAAAACCAGGAGGGTCAGCCACAGTTTTATCGCTCCCTGACCTCCAACCTGAACACTAGCACGCATTGGCTGACGGCTGCACACATGCTGCAGTTGCAATGCTGTGCTTCACGGCCACGGCAAAACATAAATAGCATATCACTTTTGGCGGGCTGTGCCACCGCCCGAATGCAACTAATGAAGTTCTATGGAGCCGCATTGCAATTTCACTGTAAGCAATACATGCGTTTGCAAGTTTTAGACTAAATCAGGCAGCGAGAAGGCAACATATCGCCTGTCAAACCGCTCTGAAAAACGATCCAGGCGCAGATCACTTTTCAGAGGAGCGGTAGTCCCCTGCCGCATTTGAGAATGAGCTTTGGAGGCCTACAACACAAATACACTCTATTAACCACTTCCATACCGAGTCATGTAAAATGACGTCGGCAAAGTGGTTGTCTAGATCCGGGCCGCCGTCATATGACGTCGGCCCGTTCTAGCTGCTACTGCGCGCCCCCGGCGGCGCGCCCCCGGCGGCGCGCCCCCGGCGGCGCGCAGCGGCGCGATCAGGGATGAGGCTCGTCCCTCGGACATAGCCCATCCCTGATCAAGGTAAACAGCCAATAGAAATTGGCTGTTTACCACGTGATCGGCTGTGTCAATCACAGCCGATCACATGAGCGGCTCCAGCACGAGCCGCTCGTTCTCTCTGCAATGCGCGCCCCCGGGGGCGTGCAGAGCAGCGATCGGGGACGAGGCTCGTCCCTCGGACAGAGTCGATCCCCGATCTAGGTAAAGAGCCAATGAAATTGGCTCTTTACCACGTGACCGGCTGTGTCCAATCACAGCCGGTCACAAATGTCAACAGAGAACACGGTAACTAGCTGTCACCATGTTCTCCTCCTCACACACTGATCCTGTGTGAGGAGGAGATTGTGGTAACAGCTAGTTACCAAGTACAGTGCACCCCAACCACACTGATTGCCCCCCCCAATAAAGAGCACCTGTCACTAGCCCATCAAAGTACCCGAGTACCTGTCACCAGCCCATCAGGTACTCAGATGACAGGTACTTGGGTACTCTGATGGGCTGGTGACAGGTATTCGGGTACTCTGATGACGGATACTCTGATGACAGGTACTCGGGTACTCTGATGACAGGTACTCGGGTACTCTGACGGGTACTCTGATGATAGGTACTCAGGTACTCTGATGACAGGTACTCGGGTACTCTGATGACGGGTACTCGGGTACTCTGATGACAGGTACTCGGGTACTCTGATGACAGGTACTCGGGTACTCGGGTACTCTGATGACGGGTACTCAGGTACTCTGATGACGGGTACTCGGGTACTCTGATGACAGGTACTCGGGTACTCTGATGACGGGTACTCGGGTACTCTGACAGGTACTCGGGTACTCTGATGACAGGTACTCGGGTACTCTGATGACGGGTACTCGGGTACTCTGATGACAGGTACTCGGGTACTCTGATGACAGGTACTCGGGTACCTGTCAACGGAGTACCTGTCATCAGAGTACCTGAGTACCTGTCGCCTACCCATCAGAGTACCCGAGTACCTTCCACCTGCTCATCAGAGTACCTGACGCCTGAAGTACCCAAGTACTTGCCGCCTGCTCATCAGTACCCATCACTACTCATCAGTACTCATCAGTACCTATCACGTATCAGTACTGATCATCAGTACCCATCAGTACAGTATCACCTATCAGTCAGTGAGTACTACTCATCAGTACCTATCACCTGCCTGTCACCTGCCCATCAGAGTACCCGAGTACCTGTCACCTGCCTATCGGAGTACCCGAGTACCTGCCACCTGCTCATCAGTACCAGAGTACCTGTCACCTGCCCAACAAAGTACCCGAGTACCTGTCACCCTTCATACAGCCACCATGTCCAAGTCCAAAAAGGTTTATATACGTCCTCCGTTTAAACCTAAATACCGGTGTTATGGCAGCAGATAGCTGCCATAACCCTGGTATTTTTTTAAACGGTGGACGGTTGGCTTTCCGATAAGGGTGGTCCCAGCGGTGGATTCGCCGTGGGATCACCCTTCCGGGATGGCGGAAGAGGCGCCCCCCCCCCCCTCCCGACGCGTTCCGGTCCTTTTCCCCGCATACCGGCCCCGCCGGCAGCGGGGAAAACGATCCGGTCCCGAATCCTCACAGACAGGATGTGGAGTGAGGGCAAGCTTGCCCTCACTTGACTCTATGGTCTTGGAGGACCGGAGCTACGGAAAATGTTGTTGCCTAGCAACCGGTTTAAAGGTCCTTTTTTTTTTTTTTTTCATTTAATATTATAATTATTATTTTTTTTTTTTTTTCTATCTTTTAGTGTACTTGTGAGATCTGAGGACTTTTTGACCCCAGATCTCACAAAAAAGAGGTCCTGTCGTGCCTATTTCTATTACAAGGAATATTTACATTTCTTTTAATAAAAATAAAAATGATAATTTTTTTTTTTTTTTTTAAACGGTGTAAAAATAAAAAATAATAAATAAAATAAATAGTAAAAAAAAAAAAAAAAAAAAATTAAAGCGCCCTGTCCCCGTTAGCTCGCGCGCAGAAGCGAATGCATACAGAAACCCCGCCCACATATGTAAACGGTGTTCAAACCACACATGTGAGGTATCGCCGCGATCGTTAGAGCAAGGGGAATAATTTGAGCCCTAGACCTCCTCTGTAACTCAAAGATGGCAACCTGTAGAAATTTTTAAATTGTCGCCTATGGGGATTTTTAAGTACCAAAGTTTGTCACCATTCCGTGAGCGTGCGCAATTTTGAAACATGACATGTTGGGTATCTATTTACTCGGCGTAACATTATCTTTCACATTATGGAAAAAAATTGAGCTAACTTTACTGGTTTCTTATTTTTTAGTTAAAAAAAAGTGAATTTTTTCCAAAAAAATTGCGTTTGGAAGACCGCTACGCAAATACGGTGTGATAAAAATATTGCAATAATCTCCATTTTATTCTCTAGGGTCTCTGCTAAAAAAAAATATATAATGTTTGGGGGTTCTAAGCAGTTTTCTAGCAAAACAACTGATTTTAGCTTGTAAACACCAAATGTCAAAAATAGGCCTAGGCAAGTGGCTAGGATGCATGATGATGCTCCTTGGATGTTAGGCCCCTCTATATGGCTAGGCTGTGAAAAAGTCTCACACATGTGGTATTGCCATACTCAGGAGGAGTGGCAGAATGTATTTTGGGGTGTCATTTTTGCTGTGTACATGCTATGTGTTAGGAATATCCTATAAATTGACAACTTTGTGTAAAAAAAAAAAGTTTTCATTTTTTTCCCACATTTTCCAAAAACCTGTGGAAAAAAATGATATGTTCAAACGACCCATAATGCCTCATAGAATATACGTTGGAGTGTTTGCTTTCCAAAATGGGGTCATTTTGTGGACTTTTCCATTGTATTGGTGCTCTAGGGCCTTGAAAAGTGTGATAGGTAGTAAGAAAGTTTTATGTGTATTTATGCTCCTAGAACGCCTGAATGTGCTTCTTGGACGTGGAGTCTCTTTTTGTGGCCAGGCTGTGTAAAAGTCTCACACATGTGGTATCGCCATACTCAGAAGGAGTAGCAGAATGTATTTTTGGGTGTAATTTTTGCTGTGTACATGCTATGTGTTAGAAATAGCTTATAAATTGACAACTTTGTGGGAAAAAAAAGAAAAAAAAAATTTTCTTCATTTTCCCAAGAATTGTGGGAAAAAGTTACAACTTCAAAAAACTCACCATGCCTCTTACTAAATACCTTGGACTGTCTACTTTACAAAAAGGGGTCATTTGGGGGGTATTTGTACTGTCCTGACATTTCAGGGCCTCAAGAAAGGAGATAGGCAGTCAGTACATCTGGTGTGATCAATTTTCAGTAATTGGTACCATAGCTTCTAGACTCAATAACTTTCACACAGACTAAATAATATACACTAATTTGGGTTAATTTTACCAGAGACATGTAGCAGTATACATTTTGGCCCAAATGTATGAAGAAAATTTTATTTTTTGCAAAATTTCATAATTGAAACTAAAAAAAAGTGTTTTTTTCTCAAAATTTTTGCTCTTTTTTTGCATATATCACGAAAAAAAAAAAAAACCCCAGTTGTGATCAAATACCACCAAAAGAAAGCTCTATTTGTGTGAAAAAAATGATAAAAATTTTGTTTGGTTACAGTGTAGCATGACTGAGCAATTGTCATTCAAAGTGTGAGAGTGCTGAAAGCTGAAAATTGGTCTGGGCAGGAAGGGTGTCTAACTGCTCTGTATGGAAGCGGTTAAGTTGCCAGCCTCCTATGCAGCAAAAGGACTTTAGGCAGCAGTGGATGCATGTGTTGTGAATACAACCTTAGGATCACCATACACTTTACAATCCGACTGTACAATCTGTGTATAACCCACTTTACTCGCTTGTGACCTGTACGTCGGCTCTTATTTCCGGATTCAGGGTGTGTTTGTGCCCCCCCGCCGACTCCTACTGTAATTGGACACAGCAAGATTTTGTCACCAATGATTCATGTCCAATCACAGCCCAGAGTCCTGCGTTGGCAAACACACAGGGCTCTGCACAGAGGGTACAATCTGTGTCTGTAAAGCCCCGTGCACATGGGCCAAATGTCGGGAGACAACAATCAGATGGTATGGTATATGGCCAGCATAAAGGAGAGTGTACAGAGATTGTGTGATGGGATTGTATAGTGTATGACCAGATTTAGGGCTCTTTCACACAGGCGGACCGTTCAGATCTGCCTGTCAGTTTTTTGGGCGGATCTGAACGGTCCCCCCATGCATCCCTATAGGGCATCGGATGTCAGCGGAGACATATCTGCTGACATCCGATCTGATCCGTCAAATCTGTACCCTATTTTCCATCCGTCCAGCAGATCGGATCAGATGGGATTGGATGAGAACGGACCGATGGTCCGCTCCCATCAGATTCTACCATAGAGATGCATGGGGAACTGACAGCTGTCATCCTCCTGCTCAGCGGGGGATCGGCGGATCTTGCTGTTTTTTTTATTCCCTGCTAAGCAGGGGAGAAAAAACAAGATCCTTAGTAAAAGCAGCACACTTCACACACATGATACATTGTTAGGCACACATTTAACCCTTCAATCACCCTAGATGTTAACCCCTTCCTTGCCCAGTGTTAGTTCCCACCAGTGTCAGTTAGTATCAGATTGTTCGCTGCACTATTGCAGTTACATTATAAGTAGCTGATCCCCGCCATTAGTAGTACAAAATAAATAGATAAATAAAAATTCCAGTATATATACCATAGTTTGAAGACACTATAATGGTCACACAAACCAACCAGTATATACTTATTGGGATTTTTATTTGCCAAAGACATGAAGCAGAATACATTTTGTCCAAAATTTATGAAGAAATTTTATTTTTATTTTTTTTTCTTCCACCCCCCCCCCTCTTATGAGATCTCAGGGGTTCTTGCTGGGACTTGTAGTCCTTCAATTTTGGAGGGAGTCACATCCGTTAAACAGGAAGGGGTGGACAAATTTACATGGGGGGGCGCCCAATTTTAGCCTTGCCTAGGGCAGCACAAAACCAAAATACACCACTGGGTGCAGGGGTTAGGAATGAATATTGTCCATAATGCAGGGGTCAGGAGTGTGTAATGTACAGTGTGCAGGGGTCAGGAGTGTGTATTGTGCATATTTCAGGAGTCAGGGGTGTGAAATGTACAGGGTGCAGGGTACAGGAGCATGTAATGTAAAGTGTGCAAGGGTCAGGAGTGTCTAATGTGCATAGTGCAGGTGTCAGGAGTGTTTAATGTACAGTGCGCAGGGGACAGGAGTGTGTAATGTCCAGTGTGCAAGGGTCAGGAGTGTGTAATGTCCAGTGTGAAGGGGTCAGGGGTGTGTAATGTGCATAGTGCAGGGGTCAGGAGTGTGTAATGTACAGTGTGCAGGGGTCAGGAGTGTGTAATGTACAGTATGCAGGGGTCAGGAGTGTGTAATGTGCATAGTGCAGGGGTCAGGAGTGTGTAATGTACAGGGTACAAGGGTCATTAGTGTGTAATGTTCATAGTGCAGGGGTCAGGACAGGAGTGTGTAATGTACAGGGGGCAGGAGTGTGTAATGTGCATAGTGCAGGGGTCAGGAGTGTGTAATGTACAGGGTGCAGGTTTTAGGAGTGTGTGATGCGTATAGTGCAGGGGTCAGGAGTGTCTAATGTACAGGGTGAGGGGTCAGGAGTGTGTACAGGATGCAGGGGTCAGGAGTGTGTAATGTGTATAGTGCAGGGGTCAGGTGTGTCTAATGTACATGGTGCAGGTGTCAGGAGTGTGTAATGTGTATAATGCAGGGGTCAGGATTGTCTAATGTACAGGGTGAGTGGTCAGGAGTGTTTACAGGGTGCAGGGGTCAGGAGTGTGTAATGTGTATAGTGCAGGGGTCAGAAGTGTCTAATGTACAGGGTGAGGGGTCAGGAGTGTTTACAGGGTGCAGGGGTCAGGAGTGTGTAATGTAGAGGGTGCAGGGGTCAGGAGTGTGTAAAGTGTATAGTTCAGGGGTCAGACGTGAGTAACATACAGAATGCAGAGATCATGTGTATGTAATGTATAGAGTACAGGGATCAGGATTGGGAGGTGAATTGAGTGTAGGGGGTAGGAGTGAAAGATGTATAGAGTGAACGGGGCTGTGCTGCAATTGTGTGTGATGACATGGCTGCAGTGCAGTGGTGTGGATTTTTAGGGGTTAAACAGGTGTTGAGGCAGCAGCATAATACTTCCTCACCACCTGTCAAACA
>NC_138774.1:86759211-86847211 GCF_965119305.1 Pelophylax lessonae
TTAACGAGTAATGGCGGCGATCTGCGATTTTTTTGCGGGACTGCGACATTGTGGCGGACAGATCGGACCCTTGACTGACATTTTTGACACTTTTGGGGGTACCAGTGATATTACTACAGTAATCAGTGCTATATATATGCACTATTACTGTAAAAATGACACTGGCAGGGAAGGGGTTAATTTTGTTGGCGAGGGAGGGGTTAATGTATGCCTGGTGCTTACTAACGTGTGTGGGGGGAGGTGACTGAGTGACACAAGGACAGATCGCATGTTCAGCTATGCTGAACCCTGCAATATGACCCTGCCTGTCACTTAGGAGATCCGCCCGCTTGTGTTTACACAAGCGGGCGGATCTCCACATTCGATTCCCCGACGATCGGGGAAGAGCAGCTCGACTCCCGTTGTGACTGAATACAGCGGGAGCGAGCCTCCGGCGGCGCGTGCCGCCGAGAAAAGGGAGTGTCTGGCGACGTAGGTCTACGTCACCAGACGATAACGAACCACTTTGCCGCAGTGAAGCTCGAGTAAGCAGACGGCAAGTGGTTAAACTGCGGGCGGTCCGCTTTAACAAAAGGGTGGTCCCAGTGGCGGATTGGCTGTGGGAACAGCCTTATTGGTTGCATTAGGGTGTGCACCTCAAAGCTCAAACACATATGTGTGTGCATGTGTATATATATATATATGTATATACTGACGGTGTCAGTAGAGCAGTGATTGGTGTATTTTTTATTTGTATTATTTTATTTTTTATTCTTCTTTTACACTTTTTTTTTTTTTAAATCATTATTACACATTTTTTTACGAGGCCCATTAGGGGACTTTGGTAAAATATCAGGGGTTTACCTACTTGCCGACCGTCCGCCGCAGTTGTACGGCGGCAGTCTGGCGCTCCCAGGCAAAGCGTTGTACATGTACGGCGCTAGCCTGGGAGGAGCTAGGGGGGATCGCGCCCCCGCTCGGCGGCTGGGGAGTCAGTGCGTGTGCCCGGCGGCTCCGATGGCTGCCGGCCACTCGCAATCTCCCTCTGCAGTGAGAGAATGACAGACGGCTGATGTAAACACATTCTCACTAAAGTAATCACAGAGACCATACAAACTATACAATTGTCATTAGTGATGTCGCGAACCTAAAATTCGCCGTTCGCGAACGGCGAACGCGAACATCGGCAAATGTTCGCGAACCGGCGAACATTGCGAACCGCCATAGAGTTCAATAGGCAGGCGAATTTTAAAGCACACAGGGACTCTTTCTGGCCACAATGGTGATGGAAAAGTTGTTTCAAGGGGACTAATGGATACCAAGCTAGCCATGTCCCGTTCCTTGTCCTCACTGACATCATTGAAGGTCTCTTCCTCCACCCAGCCACGTACAACACCAAGGGTCCCCGAAAGGTGACAACAAGCCCCCTGGGACGCCTGCTGCGGCTGGTATTCCACCTCCTCAAAGCCACCTTCCTCCTCTGACTTCTCTTCTTCAGACTCCTCTCTCTGCGTTGCCACAGGTCCAGCAATTGACAACGACAAGGCTGCTTCTGGTGGTGATGGGGACCACAACTCTTCCTCTTCATGCTCATCTCATCTACAGCCTGATCCAGTACTCTTCGCAGGGCACGCTCCAGAAAAAACGCATATGGGATGAGGTCGATGATGTTGCCTTGGGTTCGACTGACCACCAGGGTTGTCACCTCCGCAAAAGGACGCATGAGCCTACAGCCATTGTTCATGAGCATTCAGTAACGCGGCCAAAAAATACCCAGCTCCGCAGAAAGAATGAAAGAAAATGAATGTTTTTTCTATGAAAAATTATCCTGCGGATCGCTTTTGGTCTGTTCACAATGAAGCAACGACCTTATCATCTGGGGTGTGCCAACACACTCCTAGAGGTGATCGCTTCATTGTGATACGCAAGCCCCTTCACCACGACAAGATAACGATCACGAAGGGGAATTGACACATGTATGTGCCTTTTTTTTTGTTTTTTGTTTTTTTGCAGCCGCAGTGTAGCACCAGAGGCCAGAAAAATTAGGCATGTACACATGCATGAAAAAGTAGGTATTGTTGCAGCCGCTGCTGTAGCAGCGGCCTGAAAAATTGAGGTTTTCAAGGCAGAAAGTGCACTAAAACATTGCGGCTTGAACCGTAGTTGGTGGCGGAGACGTCACGTAAGTCATCCGGCATGCAGAGAATGATGAAATACATCAGCGTGTGGACCATTTTTAGCCCAAGGCATCTCAGTCATCACCAGGCCTTTTTTAGTCAAATGCATCCCCCACTGTCAGTCCCTTCGGGATCCATGCCTCATTCATCTTAATAAACGTGAGGTAATCAAGACTTTTTTGACCTAGGCGACTTCTCTTCTCAGTGACAATACCTCCTGCTGCGCTGAAGGTCCTTTCTGACAGCACACTTGAAGCGGGGCAGGCCAGAAGTTCAATGGCAAATTGGGATAGCTCAGGCCACAGGTCAAGCCTGCACACCCAGTAGTCAAGGGGTTCATCGCTCCTCAGAGTGTCGATATCTGCAGTTAAGGCAAGGTAGTCTGCTACCTGTCGGTCGAGTCGTTCTCTGAGGGTGGACCCCGAAGGGCTGTGGCGATGCGTAGGACTAAAAAAGCTCCGCATGTCCTCCATCAACAAGACGTCTGTAAAGCGTCCTGTCCTTGCCGGCGTGGTTGTGGTGGTAGGAGGAGGATTACTTTCACCTCTTCCCCTGTTGGATTCCCGTTGTGCTGTGACATCACCCTTATATGCTGTGTAAAGCATACTTTTCAATTTATTTTGTAGCTGCTGCATCCTTTGCGACTGCCGGTAATTGGGTAACATATCAGAGACTTTCTGCTTATACCGGGGGTCTAGTAGCGTGGCCACCCAGTACAGGTCGTTCTCCTTCAGCTTTTTTATACGAGGGTCCCTCAACAGGCATGACAGCATGAAAGACCCCATTTGCACAAGGTTGGATGCCGAGCTACTCATGTCCAATTCCTCGTCCTCACTGATGTCATTGAAGGTGTGTTCTTCCCCCCCAGCCACGTACAACACCACGGGTACCAGATAGGTGACAACGAGCACCCTGGGATGCCTGCTGTGGTTGGTGTTCCTCCTCCTCAAAGCAACATTCCTCCTCTGACTCCTCTTCCTCACACTCCTCTTCCAGTGTTGCCGCAGGTCCAGCAAGCGATGGTAAGGCTGTTTCTGGTGGTGGTGATGGTGACCACAACTCTTCCTCTTCACGCTCATCTACGGCCTGATCCAGCACTCTTCGCAGGGCACGCTCCAGGAAAAAAACATATGGGATGATGTCGCTGATGGTGCCTTCGGTGCGACTCACTAGGTTTGTCACCTCCTCAAAAGGACGCATGAGCCTACAGGCATTGCGCATGAGCGTCCAGTAACGTGGCAAAAAAATACCCAGCTCCGCAGAGGCTGTCCTAGCACCCTGGTCATACAAATACTCGTTGACCGCTTTTTCTTGTTGGAGCAGGCGGTCGAACATTAGCAGTGTTGAATTCCAACGTGTCGGGCTGTCGCAAATCAAGCGCCTCACTGACATGTTGTTTCGCCGCTGAATATCTGCAAAGTGCGCCATGGCCGTGTAGGAACGCCTGAAATGGCCACACACCTTCCTGGCCTGCTTGAAGACGTCCTGTAAGCCTGGGTACTTCTGCACAAAGCGTTGCACAATCAGATTCAACACATGTGCCATGCACGGAACATGTGTCAACTTGCCCAAATTCAATGCCGCCAACAAATTGCTTCCGTTGTCACACACCACTTTGCCGATCTCCAGTTGGTGCGGGGTCAGCCACTGATCCACCTGTGCGTTCAGGGCGGACAGTAGTGCTGGTCCGGTGTGACTCTCTAATTTCAGGCAAGTCAACCCCAAGACAGCGTGACACTGTCGTATCCGGCATGTGGAATAGCCCCTGGGGAGCTGGGGGGGTGCAGTTGGTGTGGAGCAAGACGCAACAGCAGAAGAGGACTCAGCCGAGGAGGTTAGCAAAGAGGATGGAGTAGGAGGAGTAGAGGAGGTGGCAGCAGGCCTGCCTGCAAGTCGTGGCGGTGTCACCAACTCCTCTGCAGCAGAGCCACGCATTCCATGCTTGGCAGCCGCCAGCAGGTTTACCCAATGCGCAGTGTAAGTGATATACCTGCCCTGACCGTGCTTTGCAGACCAGCTATCAGTGGTCAGATGGACCCTTGCCCCAACACTGTGTGCCAGACGTGACATGATTTCCTTTTCCACAATAGAGTACAGGTTGGGGATTGCCTTTTGTGAAAAATAATTTCGGCCAGGTACCTTCCACTGCGGTGTCCCAATAGCGACAAATTTTTTGAAGGCCTCAGACTCCACCAGCTTGTATGGTAAAAGCTGGCGGCTAAGAGTTCCGACAAGCCAGCTGTCAGACGCCGGGCAAGGGGGTGACTCTGTGAGATTGGCTTCTTACGCTCAAACATTTCCTTGACAGACACCTGACTGTGGGCAGGTGAGCAGGAACTGCTGAAGGTGAGAGGCGGAGGGGCGGGTTGTTGATAGGGGGCATGGAGGACAGCAGTGGTTGACGTGGCTGAAGATGCTGGACCAGGAGGAGGATGGTGGCTTTCAGTTTGTGTGCTGCTTTTACTCATGTGTTGATCCCATAGGCGTTTGTGATGTGAGATCATGTGCCTTCGCAAAGCAGTTGTACCTAGGTGGGTGTTGGACTTCCCACGACTCAGTTTCTTTTGGCACAGGTTACAAATGGCATCGCTGATATCAGAGGCAGACACACAAAGAAAATGCCACACTGCTGAGCTTTGCAAGGACGGCATTCTGGTGGTGGCAACAGCTTACGTTGATTGGCGTGCTGTCTGGCTGACCCCGGGTGCCGAATCTACATGCTGTCTGACTGCGCCACTAGCTCCTTGCGATGACCTCCTCCCCCTGCTTCCAACTCGTCTCCTCCTCCTCTCTGTCTCCCCATCTGAACTTTCCCCCTCTTCTGCTCTTCGAGCAGGCACCCAGGTGACATCCACAGACACATCATCGTCATCATCAGCCGCTTCACTTGACAACTCAGCAAAGGGAGCAGCAGCAGGTACAGCATCATCATCATCATCATCACAATGTACGTCCATGTGTATAATGCTGCCTGACTGAGACATATCCCCGTTATCTACATCCTCTGGCACTAATAGTTGCGCATCACTTATTTCTTCCAACTCATGTGAAAATAACTCCTCCGACGGATCAAGTGAAGCGGCTGTGGTGCTAGTGTTGGTGGTGGTGCCGGCGGGCTGGCGAGTGGTAAATTGAGAGGTGCCCGAAGCTGAGCTGGAGGAGGATGGTGCATTAAGGTTCTGAGCGGAAGCTGTAGACGATTGGGTGTCCTGTGTAAGCCAGTCAACTATGGCCTCAGAATCTTTTGAGTTCAGGGTCTGTGGTGGCCTCTGAACACTGGGCATTATTCTAGGGCCTAAGGAAATCACAGCACCACGACCACGACGGCCCTTGCGGGGTGGCCTGCCTCTGCCTGTCATTTTTTTTTTTAATGTGTTGTACTATGAGTGCAAGGTGCTGTGCCACCCTATAGGAGTGTTGGGCAGTGGGTACAGTACACTCTGTGGACCTGACAGTCACTGGCACCCAGGCAACTGCAATTAAAAAATATATATATTTTTTTTTTACTTTGCAAGCTGCTGTGCCACCTTATATATCAGTGGTGGGTGGGCAGTGGCACAGTACACTCTCTGTGGACCTGACAGCAGTCACTGGCACCCAGGCAACTGCAATTATAAACAAAATATATATTTTTTTACTTTGCAAGCTGCTGTGCCACCTTATATATCAGTGGTGGGTGGGCAGTGGCACAGTACACTCTCTGTGGACCTGACAGCAGTCACTGGCACCCAGGCAACTGCAATTATAATATATATATATATATATTTTTTGACTTGGCAAGCTGCTGTGCAACCTTATATATCAGTGGTGGGTGGGCAGTGGCACAGTACACTCTCTGTGGACCTGACAGCAGTCACTGGCACCCAGGCAACTGCAATTATAAACAAAATATATATTTTTTTACTTTGCAAGCTGCTGTGCCACCTTATATATCAGTGGTGGGTGGGCAGTGGCACAGTACACTCTCTGTGGACCTGACAGCAGTCACTGGCACCCAGGCAACTGCAATTATAATATATATATATATATTTTTTGACTTGGCAAGCTGCTGTGCAACCTTATATATCAGTGGTGGGTGGGCAGTGGCACAGTACACTCTCTGTGGACCTGACAGCAGTCACTGGCACCCAGGCAACTGCAATTATAAACAAAATATATATTTTTTTACTTTGCAAGCTGCTGTGCCACCTTATATATCAGTGGTGGGTGGCCAGTGGCACAGTACACTCTCTGTGGACTTGACAGCAGTCACTGGCACCCAGGCAACTGCAATTAAAAAATATATATATATTTTTTTACTTTGCAAGCTGCTGTGCCACCTTATATATCAGTGGTGGGTGGGCAGTGGCACAGTACACTCTCTGTGGACCTGACAGCAGTCACTGGCACCCAGGCAACTGCAATTAAAAAATATATATATATTTTTTTTTACTTTGCAAGCTGCTGTGCCACCTTATATATCAGTGGTGGGTGGGCACACAGTGGCACTGCAGTGGGCACAGTACAATCTGTGGACCTGACAGTCACTGGCAGCCCAGGCAACTGCAATAATAAAAAATATTTTTTTTTTCAAATTGCAACAAGATGCCGTGCCACCGTATATATATCAGTGGTGGGCAGTGCACTGCAGTGGGTACAGTGCACTCTGTGGACCTGACACAGCACTCACTGCAATTATGACAGAGGAAAAAAAATATATATTTTTTAAAATGCAAGGTACTGTGCCTGTGCCACCCGAAATGAGTGTGGTGTGCACACAGTACAGTCTGTGGTAGGTCTGTGGCCTCTCACACACAGCGGGCAGGCAACTGCAGTGTACAATATATATATATATATATATATATATATATATATATATATATATAAAGAAAAAACTCTATTACCTTACCAGCCCTTAAAAGGGCTTTTGGGGACACTAGATATATATATATATATATATATATATATATATATATATATGTGTATATATATATATATATGTATATATATATATATATATATATATATATATATATATATATATATATATATATATATATATATATAAATAAAAAAAATCCTCAATTACCAGCCCTTAAAAGGGCTTTTGGGGACACTAGATATATATATATATATATATATATATATATATATATATATATATATATAAGAAGAAAAAACTCAATTACCAGCCCTTAAAACGGCTTTTGGGGACGCTATATATATATATATATATATATATATATATATATATATATATATATATATATTAAAAAAAAATTACACAAATACCAGCCCTTAGAAGGGCTTTTTGGGGTGCTGTCCTTACAGCCGTAGTGGACCAAGAACACTGCAAGACCAGGAACACTGACTAACTGTCCCTAGCTTAACAGCAGCAGCAGCAGCAGCAGCTCTCCCTACTCTCACTACACACACTGCTTCAGAATGATCTAAGATGGATGCTGCCCTTGCTTATTTATAGGAGGTGGGAGGGTGTGGGAGGGAGGTATGCTGATTGGCTGGAAATGTGCCTGCTGACTGTAAAGTTCAGGGTCAAAGTTTGCCTCAATGATGTATTAAGGGGGGCGGACCGAACATCGCATATGTTCGCCCGCAGCGGCGAACGCGAACATGCTAAGTTCGCCGGGAACTGTCCGCTGGCGAACAGTTCTATACATCTCTATCTGTCATAGGCTGGCTGCTGCCGCCCGCTGAGTCTGCTCTCGACTCTGCCCTGGGCTCACTTTCACTGCTTCGACTTGGCAGCTCGGCTCGGCTCCCGAATCCGATCCAGCCGGCGTTGCCCACTGTGGAGTGGTGGCGGGGGGAGACAGGCCAGGCGTGCGGTGCGGAGATCGACTGTCTGGGGGAGGGACTAACCCACAGCGGCCGCCCAGCGCAGCGCGGGAGACGGGGAGAGAAGAACCACACCAGGCCAGCAGCAGAAGAAGCCGGCGCGACGAGGAGGAGGAGGATGACAGGACAGGAGTCACAACAGGACAGGAGTCAGCAATTTCAGCAAAGAAGGCAGGTGAGAGCCTGGTGACAGTGGTGCTGCAGCAGGAGGAAAACCTAGCCTGTGGTCAGTCGGGACAGGTGAAAAAAAGGTAGGAGTAGTGTACTGGCTGTACTAGTCACTGTCTGACTGAGAAGACTATGTAAAGGGGATCTATTTTAAGGGGAACCTGGCCTGCTGTAAGGGGGGAGATCTAAATGGGGGACGGGACCTCACCTCACCTCACTTCACCCTGGCCTGCTGTAAGGGGGTATCTATATGGGGGACCTCACCCTGGCCTGCTGTAAGGGGGGATCTATATGGGGGACCCCAGACCTCACTTCGCCCTGGCCTGCTCTAAGGGGGGATCTATATGGGGGACCTCACCCTGGCCTGCTGTAAGGGGGGATCTATATGGGGGACCTGATCCCCCATATAGATCTACCGTTATAGTAGGCCAGGGTGAGGTGAGGTCCCCCATATAGATCCCCCCTTGCAACAGGCCAGGGTGAGGTTAGGTCTGGGGTCCCCCATATAGATCCCCCCTTACAGCAGGACCTCATCTCACCCTGGCCTGCTCTAAGGGGGGATCTATATGGGGGACCTCACCCTGGCCTGCTGTAAGGGGGGATCTATATGGGGGACCTGATCCCCTATATAGATCTACCGTTATAGTAGGCCAGGGTGAGGTGAGGTCCCCCATATAGATCCCCCCTTGCAACAGGCCAGGGTGAGGTTAGGTCTGGGGTCCCCCATATAGATCTCCCCTTACAGCAGGACCTCACCTCACCCTGGCCTGCTGTAAGGGGGGATCTATATGGGGGACCTTACCCTGACCTGCTCTAAAGGGGGATCTATGGGGACCCTGCTCTAAAGGGGGGATCTATGCCATAGATCCCCCCTTTAGAGCAGGATCCACATAGATCCCCTTTAGAGCAGGCCAGGGTCCCCATAGATCCCCCTTTAGAGCAGGGTCCCCATAGATTCCCCACTTTAGAAAAATGTCCCCATAGATTATATGGGGACCATTCTCTAAAGGGGGATCTATGGGGACCCTGCTCTAAAAGGTGATCTATGGAGACCCTTCTCTAAAGGAGGTTCTATGGGGGACCCTGCTCTAAAGAATACATGTGCTTAGGGGGTAAGGGTTTCTTTAACTAATCTAGTGGAGGAGACTCAAGTGCTAAAATCCCGCGGGTTAGGGGGCGCAAATTACTTGCCTTGCCCCGGGTGCTGACAACCCACGCTACGCCATTGTCTAGGATCGTTAGGTTTCTCTCCTAAATCCAGGGACTTTGTTTGCTTCTGCTAAGGTGGGCACAGCCTAATGCATTAGGGTGTGCACCTCAAAGCTCAAACACATATGTGTGTGCATGTGTATATATATATATATATATATACAGGGCTTTTTTTCAGCGGGAACGTGGGGGAACGCAGTTCCGGCACCTCCAGCACTGACTGTATGTAATAGCAAGAGGAGCTGGGGTGCACTACAGGGTCTGTTGATACTGGCTGCTGGGGGGGGGGGGTTATTCCACCTGGAGGGGATCTATCTTTGCAGGGGAGTCTATTGACCCTGGGAAGGTCTGTTGTTGCTGGTGGGGGGACCTACTGTTGCTGGGGGTGGGTCTTATAATGCTGGGGAGATCTGCTGTTGAGGTAGGGATCTATTAATGCTGGCTGTGGGTGATCTGTTGTTGCTGCTGGGAGTCTATTGTTGCTAGGGGGGAAATTTTGTTGGGGGTGGTCCATTGCTGTTAGGGGAATCTATTGTTGCACACGGGGGGCTATATTAATACTGCCTGCCAGGGATCTATTTTACCGCTTTTCTTATTATTACCATATTCCATACAAATTACTTAGCACCACAAAATGATTCTTGGCTCTGTATTCTCTAAAAGGGCAGTACTTGGAGGTGGGTAAGGAGTGGAACCAAGGAATAGGGCTCGGAGTAGGGGCAGAGAAAAGGGGTGACTCAGAAAAGGAGAGTTCCTGCTCCTATTCTCTGAGAAAAAAAAATATATATATATATATACTGACGGTGTCGGTAGAGCAGTGAACAGTGTCAGTAAGGCAGAGATTGGTGTATTTTTTATTTGTATTATTTTATTTTTTATTCTTTTTTACACTTTTTTTAATCATTTTTACACATTTTTTATGAGGCCCATTAGGGGACTTTGGTCAAATATCAGGGGTTTAAGCAGGGGGAATCTGCGCCACCCAGAGTGATTAGGGTGTGCCCAGGCATACCTGGCACACCCTGTGCGCACGCCTATGTTGGTAGCGGGAGAGGTGTCCCCCCCTCCTGCCACTTCTCGGTCATTTTATTTTCTATAGTCTTTGCTAGAAATATATATATATATATATATTTAATGTTTGGGGGTTCTAAGTAATATTCTAGCAAAAAAATACTGATTTTAACCTGCGAACAACAAGTGTCAGAAATGGTCTCGGTCCTTAAGTGGTTAAATGCAAATTTTTTTGGGAAAAAATACACTTTAGCCCCCGTTCACACTGTAGCGACTTGTCATGACAGCTCTCACCCTATTGTTGGCCATGGCACTGTTCAATTCGGTGCAACTTTGACTTTGCGTCGGTGCATTGATTTGAAAAAGTAATTCCTGCACTACTTTTGGCGGGGGCGACTCGCATAGACGTCGGTGTATGAAGCCGCACAGATGTCTGCCAAGTTGCACCTGAACTTGCAAGGGCATACGGCTTTGAAAGCGTGCAATTTCAGATGAAGTCGCACGATTTCAAAGCCGCATTCAATGTAAACGAGGGCTTCATGAATGTTATTGTGAAAAGAACACCATAGAAATACCATTTTTTATGTAAAATATAAAAGATGATGTTACGCCGAGTAAATTGATACCTAACATGCTTTAAAATTGCACAAGCTTGTGAAATGGCGACAAACTTAAAAATCTCCGTACGCTTTAAATTTTTTTTTAGAGGTTACCAGTTTAGAGTTACAGAGAAGGTCCAGTGCTAGAATTATTGCTCTCGCTCTAACGAGCACGGGGATCATACGGCAGTTCGCGGGAGTGCGTCCCCATAAGGCAGCGGGGAAGCCGATCCATGGGGCCAGCGGCGGCGGCTGCGTTTGCCGCCGGGCACACGCGATCGCTCCCAGCTGAGAGAGAAGGACGGTCTGCTGTTGTGAACACATCAGGCCGTTGTTCTCTCTGAAATGAACCAGAGATCCTCCTATATAGGATCACACGTCTCTGTGATCATTTCACAAGTCCCTCCCCCTCACAGTCAGAAAACACCCCCTAGGATCACAATTAACCCTTTGATCGCCCCTGGGTTAACCCCTTCCCTGCCAGTGTCATTATTACAGTAACAGTACATATTTTTAGCACTGATTACTGTAGTAATTTCACTGGTCCCCCCAAAAGTGTAAGTCAGGGGTCCGATCTGTCCGCTGCAACGTCGCAGTCCCGCTAAAAATCGCAGATCGCCGCCATTAATAGTAAAAAATTAAATAAATAAAAATGACATAAATCTTTCCCCTAGTTTGTAGACGCGATAACTTTTGCGCAAACCAATCAAAATACGCTTATTGGGATTTTTTTTACCAAAAATATGTAGCAGAACACAAATTGGCCTAAAATGTTGAAAAAATTAGATTTTTACATTTTTTTTTTATTGGGAATGTTATATAGCAGAATGTGAAAAATATTGTTTTTTTTTTTCCGAATTTTTTTGTTTATAGCGCAAAAAACAAAAACGGCACAGGTGATGAAATACCACCAAAAGAAAGCTTTATTTGTGGGAAAAAAGGACAGCAATTGTACTTGGTCGCACAACCGCGCAATTGTCAGTTAAAGTAATGCAGTGCCGTATCGCAAAAATTGGCCTGTCATTAAGGGGGTAAAATCTTCCGGTCCACAAGTGGTTAAAAACAAAGGACCAAAAATAAAGTTTTGCATTAACCACTTTACCACCGGAGGATTTTCCTGCTGTACGTCCAGGCCACTTTTTGTGATTCGGCACTGTGCGACTTTAACTGACAATTGCGTGGTCATGCAACGCCGTACCCAAACAAAATTTACGTCCTTTTTTTCCCACAAACAGAGCTTTCTTTAGGTGGAATTTGATCATCTCTGCGATTTTTATTTTTTGCGATATTAATAAAAAAAGCAACAATTTTGAAAAAATAACAATATTTTTCTAATTTGACAGTTAAAAAATATCCAATATATTAAATTTTTGTCATATATTTAGGCCAAAATGTATTTAGCTACATGTCTTTGACAAAAACATTCTCAATGAGTGTATTTTTAACCACTTTAAGACCGGAAGATTTTACCCCATTCCTGACCAGGCCAAATTTTGCGATTCGGCACTGCGTTACTTTAATGGACAATTGCGCGGTGGTGCGACGCTGTATCCAAATTAAATTGACGGCATTTTTTCCCCCACAAATAGAGCTTTCTTTTGGTGGTATTTGATCACCTCTGCAATTTTTATTTTTTGCGCTATAAACAAATAAAGAGCGACAATTTTGAAAAAAAAAAAAAACAATATTTTTCACATACTTTAATATGAAATTGTCAAAAAAAAAAAAAAAAGTAAAAATCAAAATTGTTAACATTTTAGGCCAATTTGTTTTCTGCTACATATTTTTGGTAAAAAAAAAATCGCAATAAGCGTATTATGATTGGTTTGCGCAAAAGTTATCGCGTCTACTAACTACGGGAAAGATTTATGTCATTTTTATTGTTTTTTTTTTTTTAATAGTAATGGCGGCGATCTGCGATTTTTAGCGGGATAGATTTTTGAACTTTTGTTTTTGTTAGTGATGGCAGCGATTAGCGGGACTGCGACATTGCGGCGGACAGATCGGACCCCTGACTGACATTTTTGACACTTTTGGGGGTACCAGTGACATTACTACAGTAATCAGGGTTAAAAAATATGCACTGTTACTGTAATAATGACACTGGCAGGGAAGGAGTTAACCCTGTGGGTGATCAAGGGGTTAAATGTGGCCCTAGGGGCGTGATTCTAACTGTGTGTGTGTGAGGGGGGGGGGGGGCTTTGCTTGTGAAGTCATCTTAGAGACATGTGATCCTATATAGCAGGATCACATGACATCTGTGATCACTTCAGGGAGAAGTACGGACGGCTGTGTTTATATCAGCCGCCCGTCCTTCTCTGTCAGTGGCGGGAGATCACGAGTGGCCGGCGCACATCAGAGCCGCCAGTCCCACGCACTAGCTTCCCTGCTGGCAAGTGGGGGCGGGAGCGCAATCCTCCCAGGCGAGCGCCGTACGTGCCTGGGAGAGCCGACCTGCTGCTGTACATTTGCGGCGGCTGGTCGGCAAGTGGTTAAATAATTAATTAATTCTAGCCAAATAACTTGTAAAGAAGTGTCAAAAAAAAATGGTGAACTTAGGGGGAGGGAACAACTGTAATATTTTCATCTATACATTCCAAAGTAATTCTATAAATGACTTTTCTTCCTGAGGAATAATGTCTGTGAAATGATAAATAGATTATAATAGGAATGCAGCACATTCTGTCAGTCTGTAACCCTGGCAGAATGTATTATGAGAGTACAGACCCCGCCTACCACCCCCACCAGCCAACCAGAATACATTGTGTGAGCACAGACCCCGCCCACCAGCAGATCTCTAGTACTGTCTCTGAAATATCGTGGCTCGTGCTGGCTGGTGGGCGGGGTCTGCGCTCCCATAATGCATTGCGGCAGGTCAGCTCATTTGCATATAGTGATATGCCTCACACAATGTGCTGTATTTTATTATTTTGTTTATTATAATCAACTTTTTTTTTTTTTCACATACATTATTCTTTTAGGAAGAAGGTAATTTATACAATCCGTTTGGGACGTTTCCAGTGGAAAAAAAAAAAAAAAAAAAAAAAAAAAAAAGTTACTCTCCCTAACTTGACCAGTTCAGAAACTGGAGTGCTTAAATACTGATTGCAATTTCTTTATATACAGTTTCTGCTGAACTGTAGGGAAGGTAATGCAGCGCCTAACATGGAGTACAGAGGTGAATGTGGACAGCACCCCGTGCATCCTGTGAACGCTGAGCACAAATGGCCCCAGACTGCACATGATTAACCTGTCAAACTCCACTGTACACTGGACCTAGTCAACTGTCATGCATGCAACAGTTGCCTGCCATTGAGTACAGAGGTGAATGTAGACAGCCCCCTGTGCATCCTGTGAACGCTGAGCACAAATGGCCCCAGACTGCACATGATTAACCTGTCAAACTCCACTGTACACTGGACCTAGTCAACTGTCATGCATGCAACAGTTGCCTGCCATTGAGTACAGAGGTGAATGTAGACAGCCCCCTGTGCATCCTGTGAACGCTGAGCACAAATGGCCCCAGACTGCACATGATTAACCTGTCAAACTCCACTGTACACTGGACCTAGTCAACTGTCATGCATGCAACAGTTGCCTGCCATTGAGTACAGAGGTGAATGTAGACAGCCCCTTGTGCATCCTGTGAACGCTGAGCACAAATGGCCCCAGACTGCACATGATTAACCTGTCAAACTCCACTGTACACTGGACCTAGTCAGCTGTCATACATGCAACAGTTGCCTGCCATTGAGTACAGAGGTGAATGTAGACAGCCCCCTGTGCATCCTGTGAACGCTGAGCACAAATGGCCCCAGACTGCACATGATTAACCTGTCAAACTCCACTGTACACTGGACCTAGTCAGCTGTCATACATACAACAGTTGCACAGTAGAACCAAGTTTTTTCTTACACCAAATTGCTTCTACTCAATATTTTTTCATCTGTTTTACTCTCACACATATCTGCCATAACCCCGCTATTCTTTTACCACTTTACCACCGGAGGATTTTGCTGTCTTCCGTCCAGGCCACTTTTTGCGATTCGGCACTGTGCGACTTTAACTGACAATTGCGCGGTCGTACCAAACGAAATTTACGTCCTTTTTTCCCACAAACAGAGCTTTCTTTTGGTGGTATTTGATCCCCTGTGCGATTTTTACTTTTTGCGCTATAAACAAAAAAAGAGCGTACATTTTCAAAAAATAATGTTTTTCACATTTTTTTATATGAAATTCCCCCCCCCCCCCCCCCAAAAAAAATGTAAAAATCCAATTTTTTCTAAATTTTTGGCCAATTTGTTTTCTGCTACCTGTTTGGTAAAAAAAATCACAATAAGCGTATTTTGATTGGTTTGCGCAAAATTTATTGCGTTTACTAACTAAGGGAAAGATTTCTGTCATTTTTGGTGTTTTTTTTTTAACAAGTAATGGCGGCGATCTGCGATTTTTTTGCGGGACTGCGACATTGTGGCGGACAGATCGGACCCTTGACTGACATTTTTGACACTTTTGGGGGTACCAGTGATATTACTACAGTAATCAGTGCTATATATATGCACTATTACTGTAAAAATGACACTGGCAGGGAAGGGGTTAATTTTGTTGGCGAGGGAGGGGTTAATGTATGCCTGGTGCTTACTAACGTGTGTGGGGGGAGGTGACTGAGTGACACAAGGACAGATCACATGTTCAGCTATGCTGAACCCTGCAATCTGACCCTGCCTGTCACTTAGGAGATCCGCCGGCTTGTGTTTACACAAGCAGGCGGATCTCCACATTCGATTCCCCGACGATCGGGGAAGAGCAGCGGCGATCGCCGCTGCTCCTCCCCTGGCCCGACTCCCGCTGTGACTGAATACAGCGGGAGCGAGCCTCCGGCGGCGCGTGCCGCCGAGAAAAGGGAGTGTCTGGCGACGTAGGTCTACGTCACCAGACGATAACGAACCACTTTGCCGCAGTGAAGCTCGAGTAAGCAGACGGCAAGTGGTTAAACTGCGGGCGGTCCGCTTTAACAAAAGGGTGGTCCCAGTGGCGGATTGGCTGTGGGAACAGCCTTATTGGTTGCATTAGGGTGTGCACCTCATAGCTCAAACACATATGTGTGTGCATGTGTATATATATATATATATATATATACTGACGGTGTCAGTAGAGCAGTGATTGGTGTATTTTTTATTTGTATTATTTTATTTTTTATTCTTCTTTTACACTTTTTTTTTTTTTAAATAATTATTACACATTTTTTTACGAGGCCCATTAGGGGACTTTGGTAAAATATCAGGGGTTTACCTACTTGCCGACCGTCCGCCGCAGTTGTACGGCGGCAGTCTGGCGCTCCCAGGCAAATCGTCGTACATGTACGGCGCTAGCCTGGGAGGAGCTAGGGGGGATCGCGCCCCCGCTCGGCGGCTGGGGAGTCAGTGCGTGTGCCCGGCGGCTCCGATGGCTGCCGGCCACTCGCAATCTCCCTCTGCAGTGAGAGAATGACAGACGGCTGATGTAAACACAGCCGTCTGTCATTCTCACTAAAGTAATCACAGAGACCATACACACTGTACAATTGCCTTTAGAGTTTTTCCTTTAGATTTACCAAAACCATATAATATGAGGTCAAACCTAAACACTTTCAATTTGTATGCAATCAGGCAGGCCCTTGCACTACATAGTTAAAGGTAAATCTAAAGAAAATCTAACAACAAAAGTTGTATAGTGTGTATCCAGTTTAACCTGAAACCAGGAATAGGTTTAAGGCTGGGTACCATGAAACAGCTTTAACACAGGTGCAACTAGATAGGTTCATGCCTGGGGACCATGAAGTAGGTTCATAATGAATGCGAGTTTGAAATTGTGCTACCTCAATTGACCCCTGTGTGGATATAATTGTAATGTAATAAACGGACAACCCCAAAGCAGGGGTATGTCACCTTAACGAGACAATCTATAGGCACCCTTTATGGACTAGGTACAGGATTATGCAAGCAGTTAAAGTGGGACCTTCAGAGGACCCTTCCACTGAAAACTAAGCAGCTAGTTTTGTATGTTTTATCTAGGATCAGTGGCGTAGCGTGGGGGGTGCAGGGGGGGCCGGGCACAACATCTGGGGGGGGGGGCGCATCCGCACCGCACTGTCCGCAGTGTCATGTCAGATGTCACTGAGTCACTCACTCTGTCATTAGTGATGTCGCGAACCTAAAATTTGCCGTTCGCGAACGCGAACATCGGCAAATGTTCGTGAACCGGCGAACATTGCGAACCGCCATAGAGTTCAATAGGCAGGCGAATTTTAAAACACACAGGGACTCTTTCTGGCCACAATAGTGATGGAAAAGTTGTTTCAAGGGGACTAACACCTGGACTGTGGCATGCCGGAGGGGGATCCATGGCAAAACTCCCATGGAAAATTACGTAGTTGACGCAGAGTCGGGTTTTGATCCATAAAGGGCATAAATCACCTAACATTCCTAAACTGTTTGGAATAACGTGTTTTAAAACATCCAGTGTGTGTATACGATCAGGTATGATGTTGTATCGGTCAAGTAGTGTAAGGGTTACGCCCGCTTCACAGTGACAGACCAAACTCTGACAGACCAAACTCCCCGTTTAACAGTCAGTCAGTCCATTTGCACAACCGCAAACTCCCCATTTGCACAAGGTTGGATACCAAGCTAGCCATGTCCCGTTCCTTGTCCTCACTGACATCATTGAAGGTCTCTTCCTCCACCCAGCCACGTACAACACCAAGGGTCCCCGAAAGGTGACAACAAGCCCCCTGGGACGCCTGCTGTGGCTGGTATTCCACCTCCTCAAAGCCACCTTCCTCCTCTGACTTCTCTTCTTCAGACTCCTCTCTCTGCATTGCCACAGGTCCAGCAATTGACAACGACAAGGCTGCTTCTGGTGGTGATGGGGACCACAACTCTTCCTCTTCACGCTCATCTCATCTACAGCCTGATCCAGTACTCTTCGCAGGGCACGCTCCAGAAAAAACGCATATGGGATGAGGTCGATGATGTTGCCTTGGGTTCGACTGACCACCAGGGTTGTCACCTCCGCAAAAGGACGCATGAGCCTACAGTCATTGTTCATGAGCATTCAGTAACGCGGCCAAAAAATACCCAGCTCCGCAGAAAGAATGAAAGAAAATTAATGTTTTTTCTATGAAAAATTATCCTGCGGATCGCTTTTGGTCTGTTCACAATGAAGCAACGACCTTATCATCTGGGGTGTGCCAACACACTCCTAGAGGTGATCGCTTCATTGTGATACGCAAGCCCCTTCACCACGACAAGGTAACGATCACGAAGGGGAATTGACACATGTATGTGCCTTTTTTTTTGTTTTTTGTTTTTTTGCAGCCACAGTGTAGCACCAGAGGCCAGAAAAATTAGGCATGTACACATGCATGAAAAAGTAGGTATTGTTGCAGCCGCTGCTGTAGCAGCGGCCTGAAAAATTGAGGTTTTCAAGGCAGAAAGTGCACTAAAACATTGCGGCTTGAACCGTAGTTGGTGACGGAGACGTCACGTAAGTCATCCGGCATGCAGAGAATGATTAAATACAGCAGCGTGTGGACCATTTTTAGCCCAAGGCATCTCAGTCATCACCAGGCCTTTTTTAGTCAAATGCATCCCCCACTGTCAGTCCCTTCGGGATCCATGCCTCATTCATCTTAATAAACGTGAGGAAATCAAGACTTTTTTGACCTAGGCGACTTCTCTTCTCAGTGACAATACCTCCTGCTGCGCTGAAGGTCCTTTCTGACAGCACACTTGAAGCGGGGCAGGCCAGAAGTTCAATGGCAAATTGGGATAGCTCAGGCCACAGGTCAAGCCTGCACACCCAGTAGTCAAGGGGTTCATCGCTCCTCAGATTGTCGATATCTGCAGTTAAGGCAAGGTAGTCGTTCTCTGAGGGTGGACCCCGAAGGGCTGTGGCGATGCGTAGGACTAAAAAAGCTCTGCATGTCCTCCATCAACAAGACATCTGTAAAGCGTCCTGTCCTTGCCGGCGTGGTTGTGGTGGTAGGAGGAGGAGGATTACTTTCACCTCTTCCCCTGTTGGATTCCCATTGTGCTGTGACATCACCCTTATATGCTGTGTAAAGCATACTTTTCATTTTATTTTGTAGCTGCTGCATCCTTTGCGACTGCCGGTAATTGGGTAACATATCAGAGACTTTCTGCTTATACCGGGGGTCTAGTAGCGTGGCCACCCAGTACAGGTCGTTCTCCTTCAGCTTTTTTATACGAGGGTCCCTCAACAGGCATGACAGCATGAAAGACCCCATTTGCACAAGGTTGGATGCCAAGCTACTCATGTCCAATTCCTCGTCCTCACTGATGTCATTGAAGGTGTGTTCTTCCCCCCAGCCACGTACAACACCACGGGTACCAGATAGGTGACAACGAGCACCCTGGGATGCCTGCTGTGGTTGGTGTTCCTCCTCCTCAAAGCCACATTCCTCCTCTGACTCCTCTTCCTCACACTCCTCTTCCAGTGTTGCCGCAGGTCCAGCAAGCGATGGTAAGGCTGTTTCTGGTGGTGGTGATGGTGACCACAACTCTTCCTCTTCCTCTTCACGCTCATCTACGGCCTGATCCAGCACTCTTCGCAGGGCACGCTCCAGGAAAAAAACATATGGGATGATGTCGCTGATGGTGCCTTCGGTGCGACTCACTAGGTTTGTCACCTCCTCAAAAGGACGCATGAGCCTACAGGCATTGCGCATGAGCGTCCAGTAACGTGGCAAAAAAATACCCAGCTCCGCAGAGGCTGTCCTAGCACCCCGGTCATACAAATACTCGTTGACCGCTTTTTCTTGTTGGAGCAGGCGGTCGGACATTAGCAGTGTTGAATTCCAACGTGTCGGGCTGTCGCAAATCAAGCGCCTCACTGGCATGTTGTTTCGCCGCTGAATATCTGCAAAGTGCGCCATGGCCGTGTAGGAACGCCTGAAATGGCCACACACCTTCCTGGCCTGCTTGAGGACGTCCTGTAAGCCTGGGTACTTCTGCACAAAGCGTTGCACAATCAGATTCAACACATGTGCCATGCACGGCACATGTGTCAACTTGCCCAAATTCAATGCCGCCAACAAATTGCTTCCGTTGTCACACATCACTTTGCCGATCTCCAGTTGGTGCGGGGTCAGCCACTGATCCACCTGTGCGTTCAGGGCGAACAGTAGTGCTGGTCCGGTGTGACTCTCTGCTTTCAGGCAAGTCAACCCCAAGACAGCGTGACACTGTCGTATCCGGCATGTGGAATAGCCCCTGGGGAGCTGGGGGGGTGCAGTTGGTGTGGAGCAAGACGCAACAGCAGAAGAGGACTCAGCCGAGGAGGTTAGCAAAGAGGATGGAGTAGGAGGAGTAGAGGAGGTGGCAGCAGGCCTGCCTGCAAGTCGTGGCGGTGTCACCAACTCCTCTGCAGCAGAGCCACGCATTCCATGCTTGGCAGCCGCCAGCAGGTTTACCCAATGCGCAGTGTAAGTGATATACCTGCCCTGACCGTGCTTTGCAGACCAGCTATCAGTGGTCAGATGGACCCTTGCCCCAACACTGTGTGCCAGACGTGACATTATTTCCTTTTCCACAATAGAGTACAGGTTGGGGATTGCCTTTTGTGAAAAATAATTTCGGCTGGGTACCTTCCACTGCTGTGTCCCAATAGCGACAAATTTTTTGAAGGCCTCAGACTCCACCAGCTTGTATGGTAAAAGCTGGCGGGCTAAGAGTTCCGACAAGCCAGCTGTCAGACGCCGGGCAAGGGGGTGACTCTGTGAGATTGGCTTCTTACGCTCAAACATTTCCTTGACAGACACCTGACTGTGGGCAGGTGAGCAGGAACTGCTGAAGGTGAGAGGCGGAGGGGCGGGTTGTTGATAGGGGGCATGGAGGACAGCAGTGGTTGACGTGGCTGAAGATGCTGGACCAGGAGGAGGATGGTGGCTTTCAGTTTGTGTGCTGCTTTTACTCATGTGTTGATCCCATAGGCGTTTGTGATGTGAGATCATGTGCCTTCGCAAAGCAGTTGTACCTAGGTGGGTGTTGGACTTCCCATGACTCAGTTTCTTTTGGCACAGGTTACAAATGGCATCGCTGATATCAGAGGCAGACACACAAAAAAAATGCCACACTGCTGAGCTTTGCAAGGACGGCATTCTGGTGGTGGCAACAGCTTGCGTTGATTGGCGTGCTGTCTGGCTGACCCCGGGTGCCGAATCTACATGCTGTCTGACTGCGCCACTAGCTCCTTGCGATGACCTCCTCCCCCTGCTTCCAACTCGTCTCCTCCTCCTCTCTGTCTCCCCATCTGAACTTTCCCCCTCTTCTTTTGCTCTTCGAGCAGGCACCCAGGTGACATCCACAGACACATCATCGTCATCATCAGCCGCTTCACTTGACAACTCAGCAAAGGCAGCAGCAGCAGGTACAGCATCATCATCATCATCATCACAATGTACGTCCATGTGTATAATGCTGCCTGACTGAGACATATCCCCGTTATCTACATCCTCTGGCACTAATAGTTGCGCATCACTTATTTCTTCCAACTCATGTGAAAATAACTCCTCCGACGGATCAAGTGAAGCGGCTGTGGTGCTAGTGTTGGTGGTGGTGCCGGCGGGCTGGCGAGTGGTAAATTGAGAGGTGCCCGAAGCTGAGCTGGAGGAGGATGGTGCATTAAGGTTCTGAGCGGAAGCTGTAGACGATTGGGTGTCCTGTGTAAGCCAGTCAACTATGGCCTCAGAATCTTTTGAGTTCAGGGTCTGTGGTGGCCTCTGAACACTGGGCATTATTCTAGGGCCTAAGGAAATCACAGCACCACGACCACGACGGCCCTTGCGGGGTGGCCTGCCTCTGCCTGTCATTTTTTTTTTTTAATGTGTTGTACTATGAGTGCAAGGTGCTGTGCCACCCTATAGGAGTGTTGGGCAGTGGGTACAGTACACTCTGTGGACCTGACAGTCACTGGCACCCAGGCAACTGCAATTAAAAAATATATATATTTTTTTTTTACTTTGCAAGCTGCTGTGCCACCTTATATATCAGTGGTGGGTGGGCAGTGGCACAGTACACTCTCTGTGGACCTGACAGCAGTCACTGGCACCCAGGCAACTGCAATTATAAACAAAATATATATTTTTTTACTTTGCAAGCTGCTGTGCCACCTTATATATCAGTGGTGGGTGGGCAGTGGCACAGTACACTCTCTGTGGACCTGACAGCAGTCACTGGCACCCAGGCAACTGCAATTATAATATATATATATATTTTTTGACTTGGCAAGCTGCTGTGCAACCTTATATATCAGTGGTGGGTGGGCAGTGGCACAGTACACTCTCTGTGGACCTGACAGCAGTCACTGGCACCCAGGCAACTGCAATTATAAACAAAATATATATTTTTTTACTTTGCAAGCTGCTGTGCCACCTTATATATCAGTGGTGGGTGGGCAGTGGCACAGTACACTCTCTGTGGACCTGACAGCAGTCACTGGCACCCAGGCAACTGCAATTATAATATATATATATATATTTTTTGACTTGGCAAGCTGCTGTGCAACCTTATATATCAGTGGTGGGTGGGCAGTGGCACAGTACACTCTCTGTGGACCTGACAGCAGTCACTGGCACCCAGGCAACTGCAATTATAAACAAAATATATATTTTTTTACTTTGCAAGCTGCTGTGCCACCTTATATATCAGTGGTGGGTGGGCAGTGGCACAGTACACTCTCTGTGGACCTGACAGCAGTCACTGGCACCCAGGCAACTGCAATTATAATATATATATTTATATTTTTTGACTTGGCAAGCTGCTGTGCAACCTTATATATCAGTGGTGGGTGGGCAGTGGCACAGTACACTCTCTGTGGACCTGACAGCAGTCACTGGCACCCAGGCAACTGCAATTATAAACAAAATATATATTTTTTTACTTTGCAAGCTGCTGTGCCACCTTATATATCAGTGGTGGGTGGGCAGTGGCACAGTACACTCTCTGTGGACCTGACAGCAGTCACTGGCACCCAGGCAACTGCAATTAAAAAATATATATATATTTTTTTTTACTTTGCAAGCTGCTGTGCCACCTTATATATCAGTGGTGGGTGGGCACACAGTGGCACTGCAGTGGGCACAGTACAATCTGTGGACCTGACAGTCACTGGCAGCCCAGGCAACTGCAATAATAAAAAATATTTTTTTTTTTCAAATTGCAACAAGATGCCGTGCCACCGTATATATATCAGTGGTGGGCAGTGCACTGCAGTGGGTACAGTGCACTCTGTGGACCTGACACAGCACTCACTGCAATTATGACAGAGGAAAAAAAATATATATTTTTTAAAATGCAAGGTACTGTGCCTGTGCCACCCGAAATGAGTGTGGTGTGCACACAGTACAGTCTGTGGTAGGTCTGTGGCCTCTCACACACAGCGGGCAGGCAACTGCAGTGTACAATATATATATATATATATATATATATATATATATATATATATATATAAAGAAAAAACTCTATTACCTTACCAGCCCTTAAAAGGGCTTTTGGGGACACTAGATATATATATATATATATGTATATATATATATATATATATATATATATATATATATAAATAAAAAAAATCCTCAATTACCAGCCCTTAAAAGGGCTTTTGGGGACACTAGATATATATATATATATATATATATATATATATATATATATATATATATAAGAAGAAAAAACTCAATTACCAGCCCTTAAAACGGCTTTTGGGGACGCTATATATATATATATATATATATATATATATTAAAAAAAAATTACACAAATACCAGCCCTTAGAAGGGCTTTTTGGGGTGCTGTCCTTACAGCCGTAGTGGACCAAGAACACTGCAAGACCAGGAACACTGACTAACTGTCCCTAGCTTAACAGCAGCAGCAGCAGCAGCTCTCCCTACTCTCACTACACACACTGCTTCAGAATGATCTAAGATGGATGCTGCCCTTGCTTATTTATAGGAGGTGGGAGGGTGTGGGAGGGAGGTATGCTGATTGGCTGGAAATGTGCCTGCTGACTGTAAAGTTCAGGGTCAAAGTTTGCCTCAATGATGTATTAAGGGGGGCGGACCGAACATCGCATATGTTCGCCCGCAGCGGCGAACGCGAACATGCTAAGTTCGCCGGGAACTGTCCGCTGGCGAACAGTTCTATACATCTCTATCTGTCATAGGCTGGCTGCCGCCGCCCGCTGAGTCTGCTCTCGACTCTGCCCTGGGCTCACTTTCACTGCTTCGACTTGGCAGCTCGGCTCGGCTCCCGAATCCGATCCAGCCGGCGTTGCCCACTGTGGAGTGGTGGCGGGGGGAGACAGGCCAGGCGTGCGGTGCGGAGATCGACTGTCTGGGGGAGGGACTAACCCACAGCGGCCGCCCAGCGCAGCGCGGGAGACGGGGAGAGAAGAACCACACCAGGCCAGCAGCAGAAGAAGCCGGCGCGACAAGGAGGAGGAGGATGACAGGACAGGAGTCACAACAGGACAGGAGTCAGCAATTTCAGCAAAGAAGGCAGGTGAGAGCCTGGTGACAGTGGTGCTGCAGCAGGAGGAAAACCTAGCCTGTGGTCGGTCGGGACAGGTGAAAAAAAGGTAGGAGTAGTGTACTGGCTGTACTAGTCACTGTCTGACTGAGAAGACTATGTAAAGGGGATCTATTTTAAGGGGAACCTGGCCTGCTGTAAGGGGGGAGATCTAAATGGGGGACGGGACCTCACCTCACTTCACCCTGGCCTGCTGTAAGGGGGTATCTATATGGGGGACCTCACCCTGGCCTGCTGTAAGGGGGGGATCTATATGGGGGACCCCAGACCTCACTTCGCCCTGGCCTGCTCTAAGGGAGGATCTATATGGGGGACCTCACCCTGGCCTGCTGTAAGGGGGGATCTATATGGGGGACCTGATCCCCCATATAGATCTACCGTTATAGTAGGCCAGGGTGAGGTGAGGTCCCCCATATAGATCCCCCCTTGCAACAGGCCAGGGTGAGGTTAGGTCTGGGGTCCCCCATATAGATCCCCCCTTACAGCAGGACCTCATCTCACCCTGGCCTGCTGTAAGGGGGGGATCTATATGGGGGACCTCACCCTGGCCTGCTGTAAGGGGGATCTATATGGGGGACCTCACCCTGGCCTGCTGTAAGGGGGATCTATATGGGGAACCTCACCCTGGCCTGCTGTAAGGGGGATCCATACGGGGGACCTGGGATCTATATGAGGGACCTCACCCTGGCCTGCTGTAAGGGGGGGATCTATATGGGGGACCAGGTCCCCCATATAGATCCCCCCTTACAGCAGGCCAGGGTGAGGTGAGGTCCCCCATATAGATCCCCCCTTACAGCAGGCCAGGGTGAGGTCCCCCATATAGATCTCCCCCTTACAGAAGGCCAGGGTGAGGTGAGGTCCAGGGTCCCCCATATAGATCCCCCTCACCCTGGCCTACTGTAAGGGGGGTGATCTATATGGGGGGCGGGACCTCAACTCACCCTGGCCTGCTGTAAGGGGGATCTATATGGGGGACCTCACCCTGGCCTGCTGTAAGGGGGGGATCTATATGGGGGACCTCACCTCACCCTGGCCTGCTGTAAGGGGGGATCTATATGGGGGACCTTACCCTGACCTGCTCTAAAGGGGGATCTATGGGGACCCTGCTCTAAAGGGGGGATCTATGCCATAGATCCCCCCTTTAGAGCAGGATCCACATAGATCCCCTTTAGAGCAGGCCAGGGTCCCCATAGATCCCCCTTTAGAGCAGGGTCCCCATAGATTCCCCACTTTAGAAAAATGTCCCCATAGATTATATGGGGACCATTCTCTAAAGGGGGGTCTATGGGGACCCTGCTCTAAAAGGTGATCTATGGAGACCCTTCTCTAAAGGAGGTTCTATGGGGGACCCTGCTCTAAAGAATACATGTGCTTAGGGGGTAAGGGTTTCTTTAACTAATCTAGTGGAGGAGACTCAAGTGCTAAAATCCCGCGGGTTAGGGGGCGCAAATTACTTGCCTTGCCCCGGGTGCTGACAACCCACGCTACGCCATTGTCTAGGATCGTTAGGTTTCTCTCCTAAATCCAGGGACTTTGTTTGCTTCTGCTAAGGTGGGCACAGCCTAATGCATTAGGGTGTGCACCTCAAAGCTCAAACACATATGTGTGTGCATGTGTATATATATATATATATATACAGGGCTTTTTTTCAGCGGGAACGCGGGGGAACGCAGTTCCGGCACCTCCAGCACTGACTGTATGTAATAGCAAGAGGAGCTGGGGTGCACTACAGGGTCTGTTGATGCTGGCTGCTGGGGGGGGGGGGGTTATTCCACCTGGAGGGGATCTATCTTTGCAGGGGAGTCTATTGACCCTGGGAAGGTCTGTTGTTGCTGGTGGGGGGACCTACTGTTGCTGGGGGTGGGTCTTATAATGCTGGGGAGATCTGCTGTTGAGGTAGGGATCTATTAATGCTGGCTGTGGGTGATCTGTTGTTGCTGCTGGGAGTCTATTGTTGCTAGGGGGGAAATTTTGTTGGGGGTGGTCCATTGCTGTTAGGGGAATCTATTGTTGCACACGGGGGGCTATATTAATACTGCCTGACAGGGATCTATTTTACCGCTTTTCTTATTATTACCATATTCCATACAAATTAGTTAGCACCACAAAATGATTCTTGGCTCTGTATTCTCTAAAAGGGCAGTACTTGGAGGTGGGTAAGGAGTGGAACCAAGGAATAGGGCTCGGAGTAGGGGCAGAGAAAAGGGGTGACTCAGAAAAGGAGAGTTCCTGCTCCTATTCTCTGAGAAAAAAAAAAATATATATATATATACTGACGGTGTCGGTAGAGCAGTGAACAGTGTCAGTAAGGCAGAGATTGGTGTATTTTTTATTTGTATTATTTTATTTTTTATTCTTTTTTACACTTTTTTTTAATCATTTTTACACATTTTTTATGAGGCCCATTAGGGGACTTTGGTCAAATATCAGGGGTTTAAGCAGGGGGAATCTGCGCCACCCAGAGTGATTAGGGTGTGCCCAGGCATACCTGGCACACCCTGTGCGCACGCCTATGTTGGTAGCGGGAGAGGTGTCCCCCCCTCCTGCCACTTCTCGGTCATTTTATTTTCTATAGTCTTTGCTAGAAATATATATATATATATTTATATTTAATGTTTGGGGGTTCTAAGTAATATTCTAGCAAAAAAATACTGATTTTAACCTGCGAACAACAAGTGTCAGAAATGGTCTCGGTCCTTAAGTGGTTAAATGCAAATTTTTTGGGGAAAAAATACACTTTAGCCCCCGTTCACACTGTAGCGACTTGTCATGACAGCTCTCACCCTATTGTTGGCCATGGCACTGTTCAATTCGGTGCAACTTTGACTTTGCGTCGGTGCATTGATTTGAAAAAGTAATTCCTGCACTACTTTTGGCGGGGGCGACTCGCATAGACGTCGGTGTATGAAGCCGCACAGATGTCTGCCAAGTTGCACCTGAACTTGCAAGGGCATACGGCTTTGAAAGCGTGCAATTTCAGATGAAGTCGCACGATTTCAAAGCCGCATTCAATGTAAACGAGGGCTTCATGAATGTTATTGTGAAAAGAACACCATAGAAATACCATTTTTTATGTAAAATATAAAAGATGATGTTACGCCGAGTAAATTGATACCTAACATGCTTTAAAATTGCACGAGCTTGTGAAATGGCGACAAACTTAAAAATCTCCGTACGCTTTAAATTTTTTTTTAGAGGTTACCAGTTTAGAGTTACAGAGAAGGTCCAGTGCTAGAATTATTGCTCTCGCTCTAACGAGCACGGGGATCATACGGCAGTTCGCGGGAGTGCGTCCCCATAAGGCAGCGGGGAAGCCGATCCATGGGGCCAGCGGCGGCGGCTGCGTTTGCCGCCGGGCACACGCGATCGCTCCCAGCTGAGAGAGAAGGACGGTCTGCTGTTGTGAACACATCAGGCCGTTGTTCTCTCTGAAATGAACCAGAGATCCTCCTATATAGGATCACACGTCTCTGTGATCATTTCACAAGTCCCTCCCCCTCACAGTCAGAAAACACCCCCTAGGATCACAATTAACCCTTTGATCGCCCCTGGGTTAACCCCTTCCCTGCCAGTGTCATTATTACAGTAACAGTACATATTTTTAGCACTGATTACTGTAGTAATTTCACTGGTCCCCCCAAAAGTGTAAGTCAGGGGTCCGATCTGTCCGCTGCAACGTCGCAGTCCCGCTAAAAATCGCAGATCGCCGCCATTAATAGTAAAAAATTAAATAAATAAAAATGACATAAATCTTTCCCCTAGTTTGTAGACGCGATAACTTTTGCGCAAACCAATCAAAATACGCTTATTGGGATTTTTTTTACCAAAAATATGTAGCAGAACACAAATTGGCCTAAAATGTTGAAAAAATTAGATTTTTACATTTTTTTTTTATTGGGAATGTTATATAGCAGAATGTGAAAAATATTGTTTTCTTTTTTCCGAATTTTTTTGTTTATAGCGCAAAAAACAAAAACGGCACAGGTGATGAAATACCACCAAAAGAAAGCTTTATTTGTGGGAAAAAAGGACAGCAATTGTACTTGGTCGCACGACCGCGCAATTGTCAGTTAAAGTAATGCAGTGCCGTATCGCAAAAATTGGCCTGTCATTAAGGGGGTAAAATCTTCCGGTCCACAAGTGGTTAAAAACAAAGGACCAAAAATAAAGTTTTGCATTAACCACTTTACCACCGGAGGATTTTCCTGCTGTACGTCCAGGCCACTTTTTGTGATTCGGCACTGTGCGACTTTAACTGACAATTGTGTGGTCATGCAACGCCGTACCCAAACAAAATTTACGTCCTTTTTTTCCCACAAACAGAGCTTTCTTTAGGTGGAATTTGATCATCTCTGCGATTTTTATTTTTTGCGATATTAATAAAAAAAGCAACAATTTTGAAAAAATAACAATATTTTTCTACTTTGACAGTTAAAAAATATCCAATATATTAAATTTTTGTCATATATTTAGGCCAAAATGTATTTAGCTACATGTCTTTGACAAAAACATTCTCAATGAGTGTATTTTTAACCACTTTAAGACCGGAAGATTTTACCCCATTCCTGACCAGGCCAAATTTTGCGATTCGGCACTGCGTTACTTTAATGGACAATTGCGCGGTGGTGCGACGCTGTATCCAAATTAAATTGACGGCATTTTTTCCCCCACAAATAGAGCTTTCTTTTGGTGGTATTTGATCACCTCTGCAATTTTTATTTTTTGCGCTATAAACAAATAAAGAGCGACAATTTTGAAAAAAAAAAAACCAATATTTTTCACATACTTTAATATGAAATTGTCAAAAAAAAAAAAAAAAGTAAAAATCAAAATTGTTAACATTTTAGGCCAATTTGTTTTCTGCTACATATTTTTGGTAAAAAAAAAATCGCAATAAGCGTATTATGATTGGTTTGCGCAAAAGTTATCGCGTCTACTAACTACGGGAAAGATTTATGTCATTTTTATTGTTTTTTTTTTTTTTTTAATAGTAATGGCGGCGATCTGCGATTTTTAGCGGGATAGATTTTTGAACTTTTGTTTTTGTTAGTGATGGCAGCGATTAGCGATTTTTAGCGGGACTGCGACATTGCGGCGGACAGATCGGACCCCTGACTGACATTTTTGACACTTTTGGGGGTACCAGTGACATTACTACAGTAATCAGGGTTAAAAAATATGCACTGTTACTGTAATAATGACACTGGCAGGGAAGGAGTTAACCCTGTGGGTGATCAAGGGGTTAAATGTGGCCCTAGGGGCGTGATTCTAACTGTGTGTGTGTGAGGGGGGGGGGGGGGGGCTTTGCTTGTGAAGTCATCTTAGAGACATGTGATCCTATATAGCAGGATCACATGACATCTGTGATCACTTCAGGGAGAAGTACGGACGGCTGTGTTTATATCAGCCGCCCGTCCTTCTCTGTCAGTGGCGGGAGATCACGAGTGGCCGGCGCACATCAGAGCCGCCAGTCCCACGCACTAGCTTCCCTGCTGGCAAGTGGGGGCGGGAGCGCAATCCTCCCAGGCGAGCGCCGTACGTGCCTGGGAGAGCCGACCTGCTGCTGTACATTTGCGGCGGCTGGTCGGCAAGTGGTTAAATAATTAATTAATTCTAGCCAAATAACTTGTAAAGAAGTGTCAAAAAAAAATGGTGAACTTAGGGGGAGGGAACAACTGTAATATTTTCATCTATACATTCCAAAGTAATTCTATAAATGACTTTTCTTCCTGAGGAATAATGTCTGTGAAATGATAAATAGATTATAATAGGAATGCAGCACATTCTGTCAGTCTGTAACCCTGGCAGAATGTATTATGAGAGTACAGACCCCGCCTACCACCCCCACCAGCCAACCAGAATACATTGTGTGAGCACAGACCCCGCCCACCAGCAGATCTCTAGTACTGTCTCTGAAATATCGTGGCTCGTGCTGGCTGGTGGGCGGGGTCTGCGCTCCCATAATGCATTGCGGCAGGTCAGCTCATTTGCATATAGTGATATGCCTCACACAATGTGCTGTATTTTATTATTTTGTTTATTATAATCAACTTTTTTTTTTTTTCACATACATTATTCTTTTAGGAAGAAGGTAATTTATACAATCCGTTTGGGACGTTTCCAGTGGAAAAAAAAAAAAAAAAAAAAAAAAAAAGTTACTCTCCCTAACTTGACCAGTTCAGAAACTGGAGTGCTTAAATACTGATTGCAATTTCTTTATATACAGTTTCTGCTGAACTGTAGGGAAGGTAATGCAGCGCCTAACATGGAGTACAGAGGTGAATGTGGACAGCACCCCGTGCATCCTGTGAACGCTGAGCACAAATGGCCCCAGACTGCACATGATTAACCTGTCAAACTCCACTGTACACTGGACCTAGTCAACTGTCATGCATGCAACAGTTGCCTGCCATTGAGTACAGAGGTGAATGTAGACAGCCCCCTGTGCATCCTGTGAACGCTGAGCACAAATGGCCCCAGACTGCACATGATTAACCTGTCAAACTCCACTGTACACTGGACCTAGTCAACTGTCATGCATGCAACAGTTGCCTGCCATTGAGTACAGAGGTGAATGTAGACAGCCCCTTGTGCATCCTGTGAACGCTGAGCACAAATGGCCCCAGACTGCACATGATTAACCTGTCAAACTCCACTGTACACTGGACCTAGTCAACTGTCATACATGCAACAGTTGCCTAACATGGAGTACAGAGGTGAATATAGACAGCCCCCTGTGCATCCTGTGAACACGCTGAGCACAAATGGCCCCAGACTGCACATGATTAACCTGTCAAACTCCACTGTACACTGGACCTAGTCAACTGTCATGCATGCAACAGTTGCCTGCCATTGAGTACAGAGGTGAATGTAGACAGCCCCCTGTGCATCCTGTGAACGCTGAGCACAAATGGCCCCAGACTGCACATGATTAACCTGTCAAACTCCACTGTACATTGGACCTAGTCAACTGTCATGCATGCAACAGTTGCCTGCCATTGAGTACAGAGGTGAATGTAGACAGCCCCTTGTGCATCCTGTGAACGCTGAGCACAAATGGCCCCAGACTGCACATGATTAACCTGTCAAACTCCACTGTACACTGGACCTAGTCAGCTGTCATACATACAACAGTTGCACAGTAGAACCAAGTTTTTTCTTACACCAAATTGCTTCTACTCAATATTTTTTCATCTGTTTTACTCTCACACATATCTGCCATAACCCCGCTATTCTTTTAACCACTTTACCACCGGAGGATTTTGCTGTCTTCCGTCCAGGCCACTTTTAGCGATTCGGCACTGTGCGACTTTAACTGACAATTGCGCGGTCGTACCAAACGAAATTTACGTCCTTTTTTCCCACAAACAGAGCTTTCTTTTGGTGGTATTTGATCACCTGTGCGATTTTTACTTTTTGCGCTATAAACAAAAAAAGAGCGTACATTTTCAAAAAATAATATTTTTCACATTTTTTTATATGAAATTCCCCCCCCCCCCAAAAAAAATGTAAAAATCCAATTTTTTCTAAATTTTTGGCCAATTTGTTTTCTGCTACCTGTTTGGTAAAAAAAATCACAATAAGCGTATTTTGATTGGTTTGCGCAAAATTTATTGCGTTTACTAACTAAGGGAAAGATTTCTGTCATTTTTGGTGTTTTTTTTTAACGAGTAATGGCGGCGATCTGCGATTTTTTTGCGGGACTGCGACATTGTGGCGGACAGATCGGACCCTTGACTGACATTTTTGACACTTTTGGGGGTACCAGTGATATTACTACAGTAATCAGTGCTATATATATGCACTATTACTGTAAAAATGACACTGGCAGGGAAGGGGTTAATTTTGTTGGCGAGGGAGGGGTTAATGTATGCCTGGTGCTTACTAACGTGTGTGGGGGGAGGTGACTGAGTGACACAAGGACAGATCGCATGTTCAGCTATGCTGAACCCTGCAATCTGACCCTGCCTGTCACTTAGGAGATCCGCCGGCTTGTGTTTACACAAGCAGGCGGATCTCCACATTCGATTCCCCGACGATCGGGGAAGAGCAGCGGCGATCGCCGCTGCTCCTCCCCTGGCCCGACTCCCGCTGTGACTGAATACAGCGGGAGCGAGCCTCCGGCGGCGCGTGCCGCCGAGAAAAGGGAGTGTCTGGCGTCGTAGGTCTACGTCACCAGACGATAACGAACCACTTTGCCGCAGTGAAGCTCGAGTAAGCAGACGGCAAGTGGTTAAACTGCGGGCGGTCCACTTTAACAAAAGGGTGGTCCCAGTGGCGGATTGGCTGTGGGAACAGCCTTATTGGTTGCATTAGGGTGTGCACCTCAAAGCTCAAACACATATGTGTGTGTATATATATATATATATATATATATATACTGACGGTGTCAGTAGAGCAGTGATTGGTGTATTTTTTATTTGTATTATTTTATTTTTTATTCTTCTTTTACACTTTTTTTTTTTTTAAATAATTATTACACATTTTTTTACGAGGCCCATTAGGGGACTTTGGTAAAATATCAGGGGTTTACCTACTTGCCGACCGTCCGCCGCAGTTGTACGGCGGCAGTCTGGCGCTCCCAGGCAAATCGTCGTACATGTACGGCGCTAGCCTGGGAGGAGCTAGGGGGGATCGCGCCCCCGCTCGGCGGCTGGGGAGTCAGTGCGTGTGCCCAGCGGCTCCGATGGCTGCCGGCCACTCGCAATCTCCCTCTGCAGTGAGAGAATGACAGACGGCTGATGTAAACACAGCCGTCTGTCATTCTCACTAAAGTAATCACAGAGACCATACACACTGTACAATTGCCTTTAGAGTTTTTCCTTTAGATTTACCAAAACCATATAATATGAGGTCAAACCTAAACACTTTCAATTTGTATGCAATCAGGCAGGCCCTTGCACTACATAGTTAAAGGTAAATCTAAAGAAAATCTAACAACAAAAGTTGTATAGTGTGTATCCAGTTTAACCTGAAACCAGGAATAGGTTTAAGGCTGGGTACCATGAAACAGCTTTAACACAGGTGCAACTAGATAGGTTCATGCCTGGGGACCATGAAGTAGGTTCATAATGAATGCGAGTTTGAAATTGTGCTACCTCAATTGACCCCTGTGTGGATATAATTGTAATGTAATAAACGGACAACCCCAAAGCAGGGGTATGTCACCTTAACGAGACAATCTATAGGCACCCTTTATGGACTAGGTACAGGATTATGCAAGCAGTTAAAGTGGGACCTTCAGAGGACCCTTCCACTGAAAACTAAGCAGCTAGTTTTGTATGTTTTATCTAGGATCAGTGGCGTAGCGTGGGGGGTGCAGGGGGGGCCGGGCACAACATCTGGGGGGGGGGCGCATCCGCACCGCACTGTCCGCAGTGTCATGTCAGATGTCACTGAGTCACTCACTCTGTCATTAGTGATGTCGCGAACCTAAAATTTGCCGTTCGCGAACGCGAACATCGGCAAATGTTCGTGAACCGGCGAACATTGCGAACCGCCATAGAGTTCAATAGGCAGGCGAATTTTAAAACACACAGGGACTCTTTCTGGCCACAATAGTGATGGAAAAGTTGTTTCAAGGGGACTAACACCTGGACTGTGGCATGCCGGAGGGGGATCCATGGCAAAACTCCCATGGAAAATTACGTAGTTGACGCAGAGTCGGGTTTTGATCCATAAAGGGCATAAATCACCTAACATTCCTAAACTGTTTGGAATAACGTGCTTTAAAACATCCAGTGTGTGTATACGATCAGGTATGATGTTGTATCGGTCAAGTAGTGTAAGGGTTACGCCCGCTTCACAGTGACAGACCAAACTCTGACAGACCAAACTCCCCGTTTAACAGTCAGTCAGTCCATTTGCACAACCGCAAACTCCCCATTTGCACAAGGTTGGATACCAAGCTAGCCATGTCCCGTTCCTTGTCCTCACTGACATCATTGAAGGTCTCTTCCTCCACCCAGCCACGTACAACACCAAGGGTCCCCGAAAGGTGACAACAAGCCCCCTGGGACGCCTGCTGTGGCTGGTATTCCACCTCCTCAAAGCCACCTTCCTCCTCTGACTTCTCTTCTTCAGACTCCTCTCTCTGCATTGCCACAGGTCCAGCAATTGACAACGACAAGGCTGCTTCTGGTGGTGATGGGGACCACAACTCTTCCTCTTCACGCTCATCTCATCTACAGCCTGATCCAGTACTCTTCGCAGGGCACGCTCCAGAAAAAACGCATATGGGATGAGGTCGATGATGTTGCCTTGGGTTCGACTGACCACCAGGGTTGTCACCTCCGCAAAAGGACGCATGAGCCTACAGTCATTGTTCATGAGCATTCAGTAACGCGGCCAAAAAATACCCAGCTCCGCAGAAAGAATGAAAGAAAATGAATGTTTTTTCTATGAAAAATTATCCTGCGGATCGCTTTTGGTCTGTTCACAATGAAGCAACGACCTTATCATCTGGGGTGTGCCAACACACTCCTAGAGGTGATCGCTTCATTGTGATACGCAAGCCCCTTCACCACGACAAGGTAACGATCACGAAGGGGAATTGACACATGTATGTGCCTTTTTTTTTGTTTTTTGTTTTTTTGCAGCCACAGTGTAGCACCAGAGGCCAGAAAAATTAGGCATGTACACATGCATGAAAAAGTAGGTATTGTTGCAGCCGCTGCTGTAGCAGCGGCCTGAAAAATTGAGGTTTTCAAGGCAGAAAGTGCACTAAAACATTGCGGCTTGAACCGTAGTTGGTGACGGAGACGTCACGTAAGTCATCCGGCATGCAGAGAATGATTAAATACAGCAGCGTGTGGACCATTTTTAGCCCAAGGCATCTCAGTCATCACCAGGCCTTTTTTAGTCAAATGCATCCCCCACTGTCAGTCCCTTCGGGATCCATGCCTCATTCATCTTAATAAACGTGAGGAAATCAAGACTTTTTTGACCTAGGCGACTTCTCTTCTCAGTGACAATACCTCCTGCTGCGCTGAAGGTCCTTTCTGACAGCACACTTGAAGCGGGGCAGGCCAGAAGTTCAATGGCAAATTGGGATAGCTCAGGCCACAGGTCAAGCCTGCACACCCAGTAGTCAAGGGGTTCATCGCTCCTCAGATTGTCGATATCTGCAGTTAAGGCAAGGTAGTCGTTCTCTGAGGGTGGACCCCGAAGGGCTGTGGCGATGCGTAGGACTAAAAAAGCTCTGCATGTCCTCCATCAACAAGACATCTGTAAAGCGTCCTGTCCTTGCCGGCGTGGTTGTGGTGGTAGGAGGAGGAGGATTACTTTCACCTCTTCCCCTGTTGGATTCCCATTGTGCTGTGACATCACCCTTATATGCTGTGTAAAGCATACTTTTCATTTTATTTTGTAGCTGCTGCATCCTTTGCGACTGCCGGTAATTGGGTAACATATCAGAGACTTTCTGCTTATACCGGGGGTCTAGTAGCGTGGCCACCCAGTACAGGTCGTTCTCCTTCAGCTTTTTTATACGAGGGTCCCTCAACAGGCATGACAGCATGAAAGACCCCATTTGCACAAGGTTGGATGCCAAGCTACTCATGTCCAATTCCTCGTCCTCACTGATGTCATTGAAGGTGTGTTCTTCCCCCCAGCCACGTACAACACCACGGGTACCAGATAGGTGACAACGAGCACCCTGGGATGCCTGCTGTGGTTGGTGTTCCTCCTCCTCAAAGCCACATTCCTCCTCTGACTCCTCTTCCTCACACTCCTCTTCCAGTGTTGCCGCAGGTCCAGCAAGCGATGGTAAGGCTGTTTCTGGTGGTGGTGATGGTGACCACAACTCTTCCTCTTCACGCTCATCTACGGCCTGATCCAGCACTCTTCGCAGGGCACGCTCCAGGAAAAAAACATATGGGATGATGTCGCTGATGGTGCCTTCGGTGCGACTCACTAGGTTTGTCACCTCCTCAAAAGGACGCATGAGCCTACAGGCATTGCGCATGAGCGTCCAGTAACGTGGCAAAAAAATACCCAGCTCCGCAGAGGCTGTCCTAGCACCCCGGTCATACAAATACTCGTTGACCGCTTTTTCTTGTTGGAGCAGGCGGTCGGACATTAGCAGTGTTGAATTCCAACGTGTCGGGCTGTCGCAAATCAAGCGCCTCACTGGCATGTTGTTTCGCCGCTGAATATCTGCAAAGTGCGCCATGGCCGTGTAGGAACGCCTGAAATGGCCACACACCTTCCTGGCCTGCTTGAGGACGTCCTGTAAGCCTGGGTACTTCTGCACAAAGCGTTGCACAATCAGATTCAACACATGTGCCATGCACGGCACATGTGTCAACTTGCCCAAATTCAATGCCGCCAACAAATTGCTTCCGTTGTCACACACCACTTTGCCGATCTCCAGTTGGTGCGGGGTCAGCCACTGATCCACCTGTGCGTTCAGGGTGGACAGTAGTGCTGGTCTGGTGTGACTCTCTGCTTTCAGGCAAGTCAACCCCAAGACAGCGTGACACTGTCGTATCCGGCATGTGGAATAGCCCCTGGGGAGCTGGGGGGGTGCAGTTGGTGTGGAGCAAGACGCAACAGCAGAAGAGGACTCAGCCGAGGAGGTTAGCAAAGAGGATGGAGTAGGAGGAGTAGAGGAGGTGGCAGCAGGCCTGCCTGCAAGTCGTGGCGGTGTCACCAACTCCTCTGCAGCAGAGCCACGCATTCCATGCTTGGCAGCCGCCAGCAGGTTTACCCAATGCGCAGTGTAAGTGATATACCTGCCCTGACCGTGCTTTGCAGACCAGCTATCAGTGGTCAGATGGACCCTTGCCCCAACACTGTGTGCCAGACGTGACATGATTTCCTTTTCCACAATAGAGTACAGGTTGGGGATTGCCTTTTGTGAAAAATAATTTCGGCCGGGTACCTTCCACTGCGGTGTCCCAATAGCGACAAATTTTTTGAAGGCCTCAGACTCCACCAGCTTGTATGGTAAAAGCTGGCGGGCTAAGAGTTCTGACAAGCCAGCTGTCAGATGCCGGGCAAGGGGGTGACTCTGTGAGATTGGCTTCTTACGCTCAAACATTTCCTTGACAGACACCTGACTGTGGGCAGGTGAGCAGGAACTGCTGAAGGTGAGAGGCGGAGGGGCGGGTTGTTGATAGGGGGCATGGAGGACAGCAGTGGTTGACGTGGCTGAAGATGCTGGACCAGGAGGAGGATGGTGGCTTTCAGTTTGTGTGCTGCTTTTACTCATGTGTTGATCCCATAGGCGTTTGTGATGTGAGATCATGTGCCTTCGCAAAGCAGTTGTACCTAGGTGGGTGTTGGACTTCCCATGACTCAGTTTCTTTTGGCACAGGTTACAAATGGCATCGCTGATATCAGAGGCAGACACACAAAAAAAATGCCACACTGCTGAGCTTTGCAAGGACGGCATTCTGGTGGTGGCAACAGCTTGCGTTGATTGGCGTGCTGTCTGGCTGACCCCGGGTGCCGAATCTACATGCTGTCTGACTGCGCCACTAGCTCCTTGCGATGACCTCCTCCCCCTGCTTCCAACTCGTCTCCTCCTCCTCTCTGTCTCCCCATCTGAACTCTCCCCCTCTTCTTCTGCTCTTCGAGCAGGCACCCAGGTGACATCCACAGACACATCGTCATCATCAGCCGCTTCACTTGACAACTCAGCAAAGGCAGCAGCAGCAGGTACAGCATCATCATCATCATCATCACAATGTACGTCCATATGTATAATGCTGCCTGACTGAGACGTATCCCCGTTATCTACATCCTCTGGCACTAATAGTTGCGCATCACTTATTTCTTCCAACTCATGTGAAAATAACTCCTCCGATCAAGTGAAGCGGCTGTGGTGCTAGTGTTGGTGGTGGTGCCGGCGGGCTGGCGAGTGGTAAATTGAGAGGTGCCCGAAGCTGAGCTGGAGGAGGATGGTGCATTAAGGTTCCGAGCGGAAGCTGTAGACGATTGGGTGTCCTGTGTAAGCCAGTCAACTATGGCCTCAGAATTTTTTGAGTTCAGGGTCTGTGGTGGCCTCTGAACACTGGGCGTTATTCTAGGGCCTAAGGAAATCACAGCACCACGACCACGACAGCCCTTGCGGGGTGGCCTGCCTCTGCCTGTCATTTTTTTATTTAATGTGTTGTACTATGAGTGCAAGGTGCTGTGCCACCCTATAGGAGTGTTGGGCAGTGGGTACAGTACACTCTGTGGACCTGACAGTCACTGGCACCCAGGCAACTGCAATTAAAAAAAATATATATTTTTTTTTACTTTGCAAGCTGCTGTGCCACCTTATATATCAGTGGTGGGTGGGCAGTGGCACAGTACACTCTCTGTGGACCTGACAGCAGTCACTGGCACCCAGGCAACTGCAATTATAAACAAAATATATATTTTTTTACTTTGCAAGCTGCTGGGCCACCTTATATATCAGTGGTGGGTGGGCAGTGGCACAGTACACTCTCTGTGGGCCTGACAGCAGTCACTGGCACCCAGGCAACTGCAATTATAATATATATATATATTTTTTGACTTGGCAAGCTGCTGTGCAACCTTATATATCAGTGGTGGGTGGGCAGTGGCACAGTACACTCTCTGTGGACCTGACAGCAGTCACTGGCACCCAGGCAACTGCAATTATAAACAAAATATATATTTTTTTACTTTGCAAGCTGCTGTGCCACCTTATATATCAGTGGTGGGTGGGCAGTGGCACAGTACACTCTCTGTGGACCTGACAGCAGTCACTGGCACCCAGGCAACTGCAATTAAAAATATATATATATTTTTTTACTTTGCAAGCTGCTGTGCCACCTTATATATCAGTGGTGGGTGGGCAGTGGCACAGTACACTCTCTGTGGACCTGACAGCAGTCACTGGCACCCAGGCAACTGCAATTAAAAAAAATATATATATTTTTTTTACTTTGCAAGCTGCTGTGCCACCTTATATATCAGTGGTGGGTGGGCACACAGTGGCACTGCAGTGGGCACAGTACACTCTGTGGACCTGACAGTCACTGGCAGCCCAGGCAACTGCAATAATAAAAAATATTTTTTTTTTTCAAATTGCAACAAGATGCTGTGCCACCGTATATATATCAGTGGTGGGCAGTGCACTGCAGTGGGTACAGTGCACTCTGTGGACCTGACACAGCACTTTTTTTAAAATGCAAGGTACTATGCCTGTGCCACCCGAAATGAGTGTGGTGTGCACACAGTACAGTCTGTGGTAGGTCTGTGGCCTCTCACACACAGCGGGCAGGCAACTGCAGTGTACAATATATATATATATATATATATATATATATATATATATATATAAAGAAAAAACTCTATTACCTTACCAGCCCTTAAAAGGGCTTTTGGGGACACTAGATATATATATATATATATGTATATATATAAATAAAAAAAAAATCCTCAATTACCAGCCCTTAAAAGGGCTTTTGGGGACACTAGATAGATATATATATATATATATATATATATATATAAGAAGAAAAAACTCAATTACCAGCCCTTAAAAGGGCTTTTGGGGACGCTAGATATATATATATATATATATATATATATATATATATATATTTATATATATATATATATATATATATATATATATATATATATATATATATAAAAATTACACAAATACCAGCCCTTAGAAGGGCTTTTTGGGGTGCTGTCCTTACAGCAGTTTATAGGAGGTGGGAGGGTGTGGGAGGGAGGTATGCTGATTGGCTGGAAATGTGCCTGCTGACTGTAAAGTTCAGGGTCAAAGTTTGCCTCAATGATGATGTATTATGGGGGGCGGACCGAACATTGCATATGTTCGCCCGCAGCGGCGAACGCGAACATGCTAAGTTCGCCGGGAACTGTCCGCCGGCGAACAGTTCTATACATCTCTACACACAATCACATGAAACAGAGACAAAGTTTTGCACTCACATGTAAAATGTCAATAATGAACATATATCCCATGTAAAAATGAAAATCAGAAGAAGCAACCACAAATCCCAGCAGGCAGACACCACTCCGTTGATAAATATAAAGATGTAGGGCACCCGTGGATAGATCACCAAAAACATCAAAAAAGGCTGCTTACCAAATGTATATGGTCACCCAATTAAATGGATAGACCTCAGCCAGCTTAATTATCAACAGGGGGATCCGCCAGGTGTAGTTCAATGTAGCATATATGAAGGCATTCAGTGTGGAAGCTCAGATGCCATATAAAGAAAAATGGGCAAGGACATAGCGTAATACCGTACAATCAGGACAAATTTATTTAAAAGCAAATTGTACACTCACATGTGAAACCGCCATTAAGAACATGTATTCCCATATGACAAGTGTTGAGGAGCAGGAAAAGTACAGCGTCCTCGCATGCGATTGTAGGGCCAGCCCTGGGGGCGTGGTTGCGTCACGTCTGACTCCACCCAACGCATTGTGTATGTGTTGTGCACGGCATCACGCTATGTCCTTGAACCCTTTTTTTTTCACATATGGTCTCTGAGCATCCGATATTGAATGTCCTGTACTAAATGCCGTATTGAATTACACCTGGCGGATCTCTTCATTATCAATTAAGCGTGCTTAGGTCTATCCATTAAAATTGGATGACCATCTACATCTGGTAAGCACCTTTTTGGAAATTACCCTTGAGTGTTTCCATCCAGTAACGGAATGGCATTCATATGCTGAGACTTGTGGTTCTTCTTATCAACATTCCATTCACATTGGATTTATTTGGCACATTCACTGGGACTGACCAAGTGGACTTATAGGGACTTATATTTCATATTATTCATTTATTTATTTATTCATATTAATTAATTAATTAATTAATTAATTTTTTTGAGTATCACATGTTGACATTATGGATACCAAGTTTTCACTGGATTTTGGCAGGGTATGTGTGTATCTATCTATCTATCTATCTATCTATCTATCTATCTATCTATCTATCTATCTATCTATCTATCTATCTATCTATCTATCTATCTATCTATCTATCTATCTATCTATCTATCTATCTATCTATCTATCTATCTATCTATCTATCTATCTATCTATCTATCTATCTATCTATCTAAATGTTATTCAGATACTGTCAATAAAATAATAAAAATACAGCCAATGTAACACCTATCATATATAGATGAGATATATAAAGAATTTATCAGCTTATTCTGGTGATCACTAACCTAATAAGGTCTATGAAAGGAGCTCCAGAGGCTATCTGTTAGCCTCCAAAATCACAATAGATTCACAGGGTATGCTCCCGCTATAGGATATAGTGAATGGAGCACTTCAGATAATTTGTAAGGTAGGATCAACCAGGACCCCAAGTGTTCACATTCAAAATTCAGTATTGCATCCACGATAGACCAAGAAAAGAGTCAGGGAGTTCAAAGAAACCTTTGGCAAAAAAACAAGTACCAACAAATCACTAATGTTGAATCTATAGAGTCCAGACATAGCAGAGTGAATCACTGACCAGAATTAGTCACAAACCTCACCTTAACATGGGTCAACTGCACAGCACCACCAGGATACATAGTATGGGAGGGCAGATATCCCACCTCAATTTAAATAGCTTGCCGTCTAACCGGTCATCCCCCCCAGCCGCACATTGGTAGCCAGTGGATGTTGTCACTGGTCCTGGGTGCAGACTGCGCATGCGCCAAAAGGATGCAGGTGCAGTACTGCCGAACGGCGCCAGGATGGGAAGCCTGCATCGCTCGTTCTGACAGTTCGGCCAAGGGCGGGACAGCACCATCATCAAGTGGATGGAGGGCGAACCACCGAGCCTCAGAACTGAAAGAAACCCACACACTCGCCCGTAAGACCAAGGCCACTAGGGGCAGTCCAGGAGTGATTGCCACTGCACCCACCCTAAAATAGAGGAAGAGTACTGGGAGCAAACGGGTATCAAGAAAAAACAATTCAATAGATATAGCAAAAACATACATAGGCATAGATTCTTCTAGCTGACTATCCCAGAAGCCCATGATCCAAAAAAATTAAATAATTCACATAGTTTACTGCACATCAAAAATAAAGTCAAAAGTATTTGACCATAAAGGAATATATGAATAAAGAGAAACAAAAGAAAGGAAAAAAAGAAAACAGTCAGTCTAGATCGTGGCCCATATACCCAAACAGCGGGTCGCACCTGCCCGCCTAGGCGCGAGGACAAGCCAGTACAGTCAAAAAGCAGGGGTTTACCCCTAAATCTGCACAAAGCAGACTGGAGTAAGTGTGTCAAAGGAGGCCTCTGAAATAACCGTGCAATCAGATGTCATATCTGCTGTACAGTTAAAGGTCTAATGTAATAGGCACAATACAGAAAGAAGACTATACACATACAGACCCCCAGGAAGGAACAAAAGGGGGTTCTCATAGGAATGGATTGTAGGACTGAGTTTCATTGATACCTGGTGGAGAAGTGGCCATCAATCTTTCATTCCACATGGTTTTGGCTTGAGGAATAGAGTTGTCCCAATCTATTGACAATATACTTGTCAGGAAAGGAATCACCATTCAGCAACAATAGATCGCTGGATGCAGAGCAGGTGTTTCACCACGCCCATCTCCCCAGCCCTGGCCCTATATAAGAGGCTCTTCCGGTGTGCTCCAGTGCTGGTTTATCGTCAGCTCCTGTACCCGTGACCTGTCTGTTTACCTGTGTTCCTGTTTTGACCCAGCTTGCTTCTTTGACCTGTCTGCATCTTCTCCCTTGATCGACCTTGGCTTGCCTGACCACTCTTTGCTCTGACACCCCTGCTGGATCTCCTGTGTACCGACCTTGGCTTGGATCTCACGGACTCTCTCTTGTCTTGCCCCTTTGCTACCTTCCACTTGGCTCATTACTTCCGGACTGATTAACTGTGTATGACCCTCGGCCTGGCATTAACCTTGTGTCTTTTTCCACTGAGCACCTTTAGATCTCCTGGAAGCGGTCCTGGGTGTCCATACCATACCATCCATCCATCCGGATTTCACCAGCATCCAGTGCTCCTTGGGACGTGTCATCTCCTGTCTCACCTCCAGGGGTGATCCGCACCGAGCTGCAACGGAGCCCTCCCAGCACTTCGGCCTCAACCAAGGTACCTGACAGCATAAACCAGCCATGTCAGAGGCCGACAGAGGTGCTTCCCCGCTTGAGGCTTTATGCCAACAGGTTTCAGCCCTAACCCAAGCCGTACAATGACTGCAAGATGGTTACTTCCAGCTGGAAGGTCGGGTAGTAAACCTAGCCGGCTCATCTCCTCCGAATGACCCTAATCAGCCTGCCACTAGCTCTTTGCCGGCTCCCTCTCAACCGGATCAAGCTAGCTCCGCCCATTCAGCTTCAGCTCCGCCACCAGAGCCACGGGTGCCCACGCCGGAACGCTTCCGTGGGGAGCGAAGGAAATTTAGGGCTTTCAAAAATGCCTGTTTATTATATTTGGCTCTTCAGCCCAGGACCTTCTCCTCGGAATCCATTAAAGTGGGGTATATAATCTCCTTATTAGCTGAAGAACCCCAGACTTGGGCACACAACCTCCTTGAACAGAAGAGTCCTACCTTGAACTCAGTAAGCTCCTTTTTTGAGGCCATGGCCCAGCTATATGAAGATCCTCAGCGCACGGTCACAGCAGAGTCTGCTTTACATGCCTTACAGCAGAATAAACGCCTGGCCGAGGACTATACTGTAGACTTCCGTAGATGGGCAGCCGACACGGACTGGAATGAGGCGCCATTGAAATACCAGTACCATCATGGCCTCTCTGAAGCTCTAAAAGACGAGCTTGCTCGGATAGAGACACCTGCATCCCTGGAAGACTTGATCTCTCTAGCCATCCAAATGGACAGGCGTCTGCGGGAACGACGCTCAGAACGCCCCCAGGGGGCCCGAGCTTCTTGGGTGATGCCTAAGGTCCCGTTTGCCGCCTCTCCTCTCCCTGCACCAGCTATGAATGCCTCTGCGGACGGTGAACCCATTCAGATTGGACTAATTTGTTCCTCCCTAACACCCGAAGAGAGACAACGTCACCGCCAGGCTAACCTCTGCCTATACTGTGGAGCCTCCGGCCACTTCCTCCGCAACTGCCCCGTGAGGCCCAGTAAGTGCTATTCACGGTCTGTCTTGAACTGTCAGGTCTCTGAGCCATCCCCTGCTCACCTTATCCTTCCTATCTCCTTACAGGTAGCAGAAAAGAAGATCCAGCTCACGGCAATTGTTGACTCCGAAGCTTGCAGTTGTTTTCTGGATTGTACACTAGCAAGGAAACTGGGGGTCCCCCTACAAATTAAGGAGCAACGGCTTCAAGTATTTCTGGCCGACGGGTCCCTGCCTAGTTCTGGACCTGTGACCAGAGAAACCTATCCGGTACTCACTACCACGAACTCGGGCCATCAAGAGCTCCTCCGCTTTGATGTCTTGTCCTCTCCCTTATTCCCGGTTATTCTAGGCCTTCCATGGCTCCAGGCTCATAACCCACAAATTGACTGGGTGAAGAAGAGGATTTCCTTCTCGTCCAAATATTGCCTGGACCATTGCTTTACCCCTGGACCCAACGCTCCCGCCACGTGTCTGGCCGTTTAGCCGGCCCTAGACCTTCCTGAAGACATTCGCGCAGCCTATCAAGACTTTAGGGATGTATTCGACAAGAAAAAGGCTGATTCTCTACCCCCTCACAGGCCCTACGACTGCCCCATTGAGCTTCTTCCAGGAGCCGAGATCCCTTTTGGAAGAACATTTCCCTTATCTGAGAAGGAATTAGAAACTCTTCGGACTTATGTCAACGAGAACCTGCAAAAGGGGTTCATCCGGCCCTCGTCCTCCCCAGCTGGCGCTGGAATCTTCTTTGTGGAGAAAAAAGATGGCACGTTAAGACCCTGTGTTGATTACCGGGAACTCAACAAAGTTACCATCAAAAATCGTTATCCTCTCCCCTTGATTCCAGAATTGTTCCAGCGCTTCCGGTCTGCCCGGGTCTTTACCAAATTAGACCTCCGAGGAGCGTACAACCTTATTCGCATCCGAGAAGGGGATGAGTGGAAAATGGCGTTTAGAACCCGTTTCGGCCACTTCGAATATCTGGTCATGCCCTTCCGTCTGTGTAATGCCCCGGCCACATTTCAACATCTGGTCAATGACATTTTTCGAGAGTTCCTGGACAACTTCTTAATTGTGTACCTAGATGACATCTTGGTCTTCTCCTCCACCCTGGAACTCCACCGGATTCATGTCAAAAAAGTATTAACCACCTTAAGGAAACATGGGCTCTATGTGAAACTGGAAAAATGTGAATGTTAGAGGAAGTCCATCCAGTTCCTAGGGCTTATCATTTCAACTGAGGGTGTCTCTATGGATCCACAAAAAGTAAAAGCCATTTTGGAGTGGCCAGCCCCCACTGATAAGAAGGGAGTTCAGGGATGTGTGGGCTTCGCTAACTTCTACAGAAGATTTATAAAGGGATTCTCAACAATTATCGCACCCATCACCCAAATAACGCGCCAGCAGATTCGCTTCCGCTGGTCACCGGAGGCTCAGTCAGCTTTTGATAAATTAAAAAGCCTGTTTGTGACCGCACCTATTCTTCAACACCCGGACCCGGTCTTACCTTATATTCTCGAAGTGGATGCTTCGGAAGTAGCCACAGGGGCTATTCTTTCCCAGCGACAAGGCCCGAAGACCCTGCTACACCCAGTAGCTTTCTTCTCTCGGAAAATGTCACCCCCAGAGAAGAACTACGACGTGGGGGATGGGGAACTTCTGGCTATTAAATGTGCTCTAGAAGAATGGAGGTACCTGCTTGAAGGCGCGGCACACCCTATTATGATATTCACGGATCACAAGAATCTAGAGTATCTCAGGACTGCTAGACGCCTAAGACCTTGGCAAGCCCGGTGGGCTCTATTCTTTTCACGCTTTAATTTCCATATTACCTACAGACCAGGATCTAAGAATGGAAAGGCGGACGCCCTGTCCCGAATGTTTCCGGATACTCCCAGCACGACGGAGCCCAATACCATCCTATCAGCTCAAAACTTTTTTCTGATTCACACTGACCTACAGTCCACAATTCAGCAAGCCTCTACTCAATGTACTGAACTCGAAGCCGGTTCTTTAAATAAACGGGAAGGATTCCTCTGGCACCAGGAAACAATTTTTGTTCCTACACAAGTGAGATTGTTGGTCCTTAAAACCTTTCACGACCACAAACTCGCTGGACATTTCGGGGTAAAAAAGACCTACGAACTTATCCAACGCCGCTTCTGGTGGCCTAAGCTACATCAGGACTGCAGAAGCTATGTAAATTCCTGAATCACGTGCCAACGTAACAAAGGGGCTAAAGTCAAATCATGGGGCCTGTTAAGACCATTGCCGATTCCAGATCAGCCCTGGAAAGGTCTGTCTATGGACTTTATAGTTGAGCTACCACCCTCAGAAGGGTTTTCCACCATCTTGGTAGTCGTGGACCGAATCTCAAAAATGGCTCACTTCTTGCCCATGAGGGGCACTCCCTCCGCCCTGGAAACAGCCAACACATTTATCAAAGAGGTGGTCAGGCTACATGGACTTCCAAATAATATAGTGTCAGACCGAGGTGTTCAATTCACCTCTAGATTTTGGAAGGAGCTCTGCAAGTCCTTGTCGGTTGAAGTGTCCCTGTCATCTGCTTACCATCCACAAAGTAATGGGCAAACAGAGAGAACCAATCAAACCCTGGAACAGTACCTCCGATGTTTTTGCACCAGCTCTCAGGACGACTGGACCTCCCTGCTTCCATGCGCAGAATTCGCCTACAATAATTCCATACACTCCGCAACCAACCAAACCCCGTTTTGGGATAATTATGGCTTTCATTCTTCTTTTTTGCCTAACTTGGATCAGGAAATAACGGTTCCCGCAGTCCCTGATCGGCTAGCAGCCATTAAAACTAATTTCCAGTTGCTACGAGACAATATTCATAAAGCACAACAGGACTATAAGAAATTCTTTGACCTCAAACGGAGGGAGAACCCAGTGTACAAAGTTGGAGATCGAGTTTGGCTCTCTTCAATTGATTTGAAACTATCCTGCCCGTCCAAGAAATTGGGGCCAAGATTCATCGGTCCTTTTGAGGTCAAGAGAGTGGTGAATCCTGTGGCCTTTGAATTGGCCTTGCCCGGCTCTTTCAAAATTCACCCAGTATTTCATGCCTCGCTACTTAAGCCAGCGGCCCCTTCCAGGGAAGTGAAGAGGTACCACCTCCTCCAGTTTCAGTAGAAGGGGAGCCTGAATTTGAGGTTGAGAATATCTTGGATTGTCGACAAAGAGGCAACCGTACTCAATACTTGATTAAATGGAAAGGATATCCTCCGGAGGACAATTCATGGGAACCATTGAGTAACATCCACGCCCCTAAACTTTTGAGAGAATTTCACAGCAAATTTCCAGAAAAACATGGTCGTTGAGCATCCAGAGGCTGCCCCTCGGGGGGGGGGCACTGTCAGGAAAGGAATCACCATTCAGCAACAATAGATCGCTGGATGCAGAGCAGGTGTGTCACCACGCCCATCTCCCCAGCCCTGGCCCTATATAAGACGCTCTTCCGGTGTGCTCCAGTGCTGGTTTATCGTCAGCTCCTGTACCCGTGACCTGTCCGTTTACCTGTGTTCCTGTTTTGACCCGGCTTGCTTCTTTGACCTGTCTGCATCTTCTCCCTTGATCGACCTTGGCTTGCCTGACCACTCTTTGCTCTGACACCCCTGCTGGATCTCCTGTGTACCGACCTTGGCTTGGATCTCACGGACTCTCTCTTGTCTTGCCCCTTTGCTACCTTCCACTTGGCTCATTACTTCCGGACTGATTAACTGTGTATGACCCTCGGCCTGGCATTAACCTTGTGTCTTTTTCCACTGAGCACCTTTAGATCTCCTGGAAGCGGTCCTGGGTGTCCATACCATACCATCCATCCATCAGGATTTCACCAGCATCCAGTGCTCCTTGGGACGTGTCATCTCCTGTCTCACCTCCAGGGGTGATCCGCACCGAGCTGCAATGGTAGCCCTCCCAGCACTTCAGCCTCAACCAAGGTACCTGAAAAATACTTTTCCATATCATACTCCTGAAGAAGCGGTATATCCGCGAAACATGTTGAGCATGTATGACTTACCCCTCTAACTGGATTCCAATGGATTGGGGAAGGATTGAGGTGGTCGTCCATGTTGTTGGACATATACCCTATGCTGATACGAGACTGATGCTCCTATATGTGGAAAAATGTCCATATTTCTAGAAGTATACACAGCAAAGTGCTCCCTGAAGTCCCATAGCCCTTAGCCAGTCAACGTTCAACAAGGATACTGGGATTACCAGAGGTCAGAGTTGTATATTTCGGGTAATTCCAACCATGTATTAAGCCCCATGCCAGGCATACACTATTTTGGACCCATGCCTTGTTGTCCAGGCCGGTACTATAGATCAGACTTTATTAGTTATCTGTAATACGAATGAATGTGGTGTAGGGCGCTGTTTTGTTGCATGTGTGGGACAACGTTATCCACACACACTCACACACAGTGTTAACGATTGGTCTATTTTTAAAAAAAGTAATTTTTCTAGTTAATTTATACCGTTATTGGTTCTCTGTATATAACTCCTTTTCAGGAGGTGTCTATGTATTGTTAGGGCACAGGACACCCAAAGGACATAATGTAAAAATCAAACTCACAGCCATCACAGGTAAAAATATCTTTATATCAGATTTAGTACAGGCAGAACATGTGAGTTCAGGCCTTAGACTCAGACCTTGCAGCAGGCCTAAGAGGAATAGACTTCCAGCACACACCCTTCCCTGTCCAGGGACATTGTTAGGGGGAAGGGGGGAGTTGTTATGGGTTGTGTCATGGAATGCCTGAGCGATTCATTTAGGTAAGTACCTTTTTAAGCCAAGCAGAATTATTTAAGAACACAACAATATCAATATGAATATGGACTAGGATATTAACAAGAAATTAATATTTATTCAAAAAAAGATAAGTTCACACCATAAATAGCTTGATTAATAGGTAGATACTGACAATACAATTTTGCATAAAAATTACACAATTGACTATAAAAATATATATATACAGTGCATCCGCAAAGTATTCACAGCGCTTCACTATTTCCATATTTTGTCATGTTACAGCCTTATTCGAAAACAAATTAAATTCATTATTTTCCATAAATTCAAATTTTATGAGGTCACTGGCGCAGGTTGCGGTCCATGGTGTGGTTCAGCCCTCATTTTTATCCTCTCTCTCTAGAAGCCGGCTTACACATCTACATCCACAGAGGAAGCAAGAAGGAAAAATAGTTAACCACACCTGCTGGGAGTACCGAAGCCCCGCCGTCCAGGACTCATAGAGGGACTCTCTACTCCCAATTTTAGGCTTCATGTACTCATGTCAAATGTGAGTTTTTAAGAACCTGTGTTTCTTTTATATTAAATTATCTACAATCTGCATTTAGAGGCGCCTTTGTGTTTCTTCTTTTCTTGCATATTTGGCAATATTGCTTCACTCATTCTCCCCATCTGCTGATGGCTGCCTAGAAGACTTGTGGATTCATCCTCTTATGGTGCCCCATATACCACAGGACACTAAGTTCAGTAAAGACTTGATATAGCCCGTGAACTAGCGCCAATCCATCTATTATTGTGTTAAAATGGTTGTTACCAGACTCTCCTAAGATGATATAGGTATTGTTGCTTTCCCAAAATGAGATCTCTCTATGCTGGGGCTGTGTTCTGGCATCACTGAGGTGTCAGACTGGGCTTTTCTGATGTTCAGATGATGTGTGATGATGAATGTTATCCGATTATGTCTCTTCTATATGATGTTAGATCGGTCCCTTAGTATACCTGACTTCTCCTCTCATACTGTGACAACAATAAAGTTATAAAACACACCAGGACGTGGCCCAGAAGTTGTTACTTTATTCCTTATTGGTTAATTTGAGTAATAACTAATTGCGTGTTTGCTTTTGTATTGCCTTCTTTGGCCACTGGTTGTCGCTCTCAGATAAGGCATGACTATACTAAATGCAACTTGTAAAATAGTCTGTTATAGGATCGATTAATTTCTCACAATAATAAGTGTGACCATGTGATATTATCTAAAATATATAGGATATTTAGGAGATCTGGTAACTGCCAATGTATGAGCATTACCTTTCTGATATAGCAATATTTTAAGTGTAACACCCTAACTTTAAAGATGTGCAGTTTCATATATAACGATCTATATATATATATATATATATATATATATATATATATATATATATATATATATATATAAAAAACATAATATTTGCATGCTTAAACTACTTACACACATACAATATTTCTAATAATAATGATAAAAATTGTATATAATGGAATAGAAAATACATGGGTCATGGGACTTTAGAGATTCTCCTTTTTGTCTAAGTATATAATGGGATTATCACTTCTCTGAGACACACATATGCTTTTAACGATGGTAATTACATGTGAGGTCTTGGAGTGGCTCGTTTTCAGGTACTCCCCTTAGTTTTAAATTGTTTCGCCTTGATCGTTCTTCTAGATCGGCAATTTTTGCACGCATCCAGTGTCTTTCGTCTTCGCTTTCCTCATTTGCATCAATTATATCATTACCTGTCGTGGCAATGTCAGTGATTGCGTGTTTAACCTGGTTAACTCTGTCACCCATCATGGATAGTTCTTTTGAGAATTTAGGTAATGTTGGTGAAATCAGCATGCAGGGAGTGGTGTAATGAGATAAGCATCTCTTTAAGCTGAGTGTTCAATACAGGCTGATTGGAGGTAGGGAAGCTGGCTATGGGGGATTGGAGCTCTGTGTGTTCTGTGACTGGTTTTAGCTCAGGACTTACTCCTGTATCTGCAGGTGTGTCCAGTCTCATCCTGCCTTTGGCTGGGCTTGAGCAGGGGGGGCTGTGGAGAGGAGAAGAGCTTCTGGGAGAGGATCTCCCAGTACCTCCATCAGCTCAGGTCACCTCATCTGGAAGCTCAGAGTAGTGGTTTTTGCATGAAGAGGAGGAAGGGGCTGGGCAGCCGGTGCCATCTTGACCTCTTCCACTTAAAGGCCTCTGGAAGTAGGCTGTTAACTTTTTTAATTTGCTGTTATTTCCTCGACTGTCTCAGTAGGTAGCAGGTGTCATTGGGAGCCTGTGAGGGCTTCGGGTGTGTTTGGGCAGTGCTCTGTGTGCCTATTAGGCAATGGTGGCTCTATCAGGGCTCCAGAGCTCCGCCCTCAAGCTGCCATCTGCCGCGTGTGCTAGCCACGCCCCCGATTACATGTAAACAATCCATATTAATATTTAGAAATACTTTTTCCAGCAATGGAATATTGTGTCAGGATTACACTTTTACTTTCAATAGTTTTTATTGAATTTTCAGAAAACAAGAAATACAAAAACAAAAAGGCAGCAAAAATATTGCAAATGTACAGTCTGATATAACAGGAACAGTAAATCACCAAACCATATAAACTGTTGTGGGAAGCACAGGTGAAAAACAACAAAATCCGTCCTTGTGAATCCCAACAAACGATGAAGTGAGAGCAAAAGGGAGGACTGGTTCTAGAAGCAATAACATGCTGCAAACCAGGCACGTTCAGTCCAAGTGGAGGGGAAGGAGGTGATGACCCTACTGGACAAGGCCCCCCCCAGCCAGCCTCCCGCACCAGAGGAAGTGCCCCTAGAAGGTGGCGACACATCCGCCCCCTGAGCGGGAGGACAGAGGCGGAGATCCTGCCCAGAGTACCGGGTGGATACCATAAACACATTAGAAAGAAGAAAGAGAGAAAGAAAGGCCAGAAGAAAGGAAGGATCAAGAGGGAAAGGAGAGGATCCTAGGTCAAACCTGAAGGAGTTAACATCACAGATCAACATGAACATATGTAGCCCACGGCTCCCAAGTAGCCTCAAACTGGGCCACCCTGTCAGAGAGAACACCTGAGAGCTTCTCCTGGGTCATGATCCAGGAGATCTTCATTTTTGCTTCCCTAACCGAAACTCGTGGTTTCTTCCATGCCCTGGCTATGGTAAGTTTGGCCCCCAACAGGATAAAGTGTAGAAGTTTCTGGGAAAATTTAGGCAGGCCCGAGACTCTACCGTTAAGTAGGGCTATTAGGGGAGACTGGGCTATTGGATGATTCAACACCTTCCGGGCCATACGAAAGATGGACGACCAAAAGGCTCGGAGCCTCGGACAGGACCACCAGGTATGAAGGAAATCCCCTGACATATCACATCCTCGAAAACATAGAGCAGATGAATTAGGGTACATGCAAGCTAAACGTGAAGGAACCAAATACCAGCGAGTAAACAATTTCACAATGGCCTCGATCAAGGAAACATTAACAATACCTTTAAAGGCGCGTCTGAATCGGGTACTCCAGTCATCCAGCTCCAACTCCACTCCAAGGTCCTTTTCCCAATCCAACATGTATTTTGGCTTTTCAGTAGTGTCAGAGAATGCGCTATAAATCAGTGATATACCCCCTTTAGGGTCACCGTCCTCCGAACACCACCGCTCGTAGGGAGTGACCTGTGGAGGGTCAGGCTTAGTACGCCAAATTGAGTGTAGAAAATGGGAAATCTGTGTGTGGCGGAACCTTTCAGTCAGAGGCATTTTGAGGGAACTGACACAATGTGGGAAAGATAGAGGGCGCATAGAATTAAAGAAATGACCTATCCGAAAGAGTCCCTTATTGAGCCACCAGCCAAAAGTTCTGATGTTTAGACCAGGGGGAAAATCAGGATTATGAAAAATATGCGTAAGTGGTTTCATGGGAGAGATCAGGTTGGGGTGCTTAGACAGGGCATCATGAATGGAAAAGGAGTGCGACAGTGTAGGGGATAGAATTGGAGGCCTAGATTTAGGGGGCCTCCAGGCTAGAAAGTCCAACGTGTAATTTGGGGTTGCTTGTCTTTCAATATGTACCCAGTCCGGTTTGGCAGAGCGCCTATAAATAGCCGAGAATTGGGCAAGCTGGGCCGCTTGGTAGTACCAACGTAGATTAGGGAGGGCAAGCCCTCCTTTGTCCCTTGAACGATAAAGTACCGATTTGGCGAACCTATGACCTCTAGAACCCCAAACAAATTTGATAACTGCCTTTTGAAGCTCCGCTAGGTGTCCGGAGTTAACCGGGATTGGAAGTGCACGGAAAAGATACAAGACCCTGGGGAGCAAAGTCATTTTTACCGCATGAATCCTCCCCAACCAAGACAGTGAGTGCGTGGACCAGGTAGCGAGATCAGCACAAAGCTTTTTGAATAAAGGGGGATAATTGACCGAATATAGTGAGGTAATGGAGGGGGTCAGTTGAGTACCCAGGTATGGGATAGAGTCCGTTTTCCAGGAGAAAGGAAAGGCGGCTTTCGCAGAGGCCAACTGCGATGGGTCTAACGAGACATTCATTGCCCAGGATTTTGACAGGTTGACCTGCAGACCCGAAGCAGCACCGAATACTTTAAGTCGTTCAAGAATTACAGGAACGGAGACCACGGGATTAGTGACAAAGAGAAGCATGTCGTCCGCAAACAACACGCATTTATGTTCCCTCTCCCCACAACGAACCCCCATGACGTCGCTATCGTGCCGAAGGGCAATAGCCAATGATTCGATCGCAATCGCGAACAACAATGGTGAAAGGGGACAGCCCTGGCGGGTTCCTCTGGTTATAGGGAAAGGGTCAGAGTAGCATCCATGAAGACGCACTCTGGCCGATGGCGAGGAGTACAGGGACCGTAGGATGTTCGTGAAACGGGGTCCAAAACCCCATCTCTCGAGCACCCCAAAGATGTAAGGCCACGTTACCGTATCGAAGGCTTTTTGAATATCAAGGGAAAGGAGAAATCCCTTCTGCGGAGGCCCGCCATCCCAGGCGGAGCCTAGGACCGTGATCAAGTCCACTGCTCGTCGAATTTGATCCGTTCCCTGTCTACCTGGGATAAACCCTGCCTGATCCTTATGCACATATTGGGAAATAAAAGCATTCAGTCTGTTCGTGAGTAGCTTAGTGAGGATTTTGACATCATTATTGATGAGGGAAATAGGTCTATAGTTAGAAACATCACTAGGATCCTTAGCGGGTTTGGGGATAACCGAGATAAGAGCAGCATTGAGATCTGGGGACAGCTGGGTACCGGAGGACAATGAGTTGAAAAATTTCGTTAGGTGTGGGGCTAGAGTGTCTGCGAACGTTTTGTAATATATCGGCGAAAAAACGTCAGGGCCCGGGGTTGAAGAGGTTTTCAAATTCTTGATGACATCACGGACCTCGGCTTCAGAGATTGGGTCTTCTAGGCTCTTCCTATGAGAAGAGGAGAGCGTAGGGAGGGGGATCGAGTCCAGGAAACGTTCGGACGCCCCTGTGGCGTGTGATCCGTTGTCGTACAGTTCGGAAAATAATTTCTGGAAAGCCGCCATAATCGGGGCTGGATTTTGGGATAAAGCGCCAGTAGGCAGTCTGATCTTAGGGAAGGCCCGGACTCGGGCCCTAGGGGTCAGCCTAGAGGCCAAGCGGGAGCCTATCTTGTCACGTTCCGAGTAGAAGCGTGCGCCAGTCCAACGAAGATGCTTTTCCGCAGCCGTGGTAAGCGCCATGTTCAGGGCCACCTTGGCTTCGTCAAGGAGACGCAAAGAGTCCGCCGTGGGATGCCGCTTGTGACTTTTACGTAAAGAGTGGAAGGAGCGTTCGAGAGTAATTAGATCAAGTCGCCGCTCACGCTTGAGCTTGGATGCCAGTTGAATGATATGCCCCCGGGTGACGGCTTTATGAGCCGCCCAAAGGGAAACCGGGGAGATATCATTCACGTCATTCAGTCGAAAATATTCCTTTATCCCATTTTCGATCATTGTGCAGTGGGCCGGGTTGGTTAAAATCGATTCATTAAGTCGCCAGTACGACGGAGCCGCAGAGCGAGTCGGTATGGAAAAGGAGATGGAGACTATAGAGTGGTCAGATAGAGGTGTATCGCGAATGTCAGATCTATAAACATTGGGGACCAAGGGAGCGGGGACGAAAACATGATCAATCCGAGCATAAGTGCGATGAGGGGCCGAGTAATGGGTGTAGTCCTTAGAGGTAGGATGTTGCTCCCTCCATATGTCGACAAGACCCATGAAGGAGATCGTCTTGGCGACCCTGAAGCTCTGTCGGGGAGGTTGTTTGTACGGAGAAGACAACGGCCTGGATTTGTCCAGGCTGCGGTCAAATGCCAAATTAGAGTCACCCCCGAGGATCAAGGAACCAACCGCATGTTTAGAGATCAGGTCGGCCAGAGTAGAAAAAAATTTAGTCTGACCCTTGTTAGGGGCATAATACGACACAAATGTGAAAGTCTGCCCTGCTATGTCACCTACCAGGATAAGAAAACGCCCTGCGGGGTCCCGGACTGTCTTGGTGGGGGAGAACTTCACCCTGCCCGAAAAGAAGATGGCCACCCCCCCAGTCTTAGAGTCAGAGTTCGCCAAATAGAACAGCGGGTACTTAGCATGGACAAAGGAGGGGTTGTATGAGGGGAAAAATTAGTCTCTTGTAGAAATAAAATGTCGTAATGTGTGGTGTGGTAATATTGAAACAACTTACGCCTCTTGAGGGGGGAGTTGAGACCCTGGACATTATGGGAAGCCAATCTCAGCGGTGGAGCTCGCAGGTCAGAGGAGGCCATAGTACCAATGGATGAGCAGCGCAGACGTGGAGCTTGCGGACGGAGCGGCCCGATGAGGGCCCGTGGAGTGGAGCCAGAGCTGGAGGACCATAGCAGCACGTTGACCTAGGACAAGAGGAGAAAAAGAGACAAGAGGGAAGGAGAAAAAGGGAGGGAAGAAAAGGAGAGGGGGGAGGAAGCGGAGAAGCACATGGATAGAAAAGGAGAGGGGGGAGGAAGCGGAGAAGCACATGGATAGACATGACTTCACGATAATGTCCCTGGGGAGGCCATCCTTACGAGGGGGCTGCAGGGACCTGTGAGCACGGTCCAATTCAAGGCGGCTTGCAGAGATGCCAGGTATCAGGTCAGTGATAAAGGATTGCACCGCAGCCGTGACATCCGTTATGGATTCCGGGATCCCCCGGATCCTAAAATTGTAACGACGGGATCTATTCTCCAAATCGTCTATCTTGGCTAGCGCCGTCTCAAGCTGGTCCTGGATGTCCTGTATTCTAGCTGTGTTCTGGTTGGTTCTGGCTATAGTATGATCAGCTTTCTGTTCAATGGCTTCTATGCGGGACCCCAGATTCTGCAAGTCCCCCTGAATAGTGGACGTGATCTGAGCAGCCGTGTGGGATAGGCACCTGGCCAACATTTTTGAGAACATGGCCATCATTCCCTGCATATTAGGGGGGCAATTAGGGTCGTCCAATTGAAGGCCAGGAATCTGGCCTGGGCCGGGTGAAAAGTCTGCCATGGGGGAAAGGAGAAGTTCCTCCAGTGTGCGGCCTATATAGGACTCTGTGGAGGCCGGGGAACATGGGGGGGATGGAGAGGTACTCACGGGGTGAGCAGTACTGTCCCTGGGTGTCTGTGGGGTAGCTGGGGGGTCCGCTATGTCCTCCGAATCCGCAATCCCTCCTCGAGGTCCGGGTGGTGGTGCTGCCGCCGCCATCTTGGCGTATGAAGGCCGCGGGAGGTCCGGGGTCAGAGACCGCTCCAGGTTCCGCCTGACCGGGACCGCTGACATAGAAAGGTGCCCGGATAGTTCGGGGAAGCCGCGGGTGCCTCGATGGAGCCGGAGGTGCCGTGTATGTAGCGTAGCGAGCTCTTAGATGCCGGAGCAGGACGGAGCTCCAGGATCAGACGTCCATGCCGGGCTGCCACGCATGCACACGCCTACACTTTTAAAGATACCTTGCAACATTGTTACATAGTTACATAGTTAGTCAGATTTAAAAAGGACACAAGTCCATCTAGCTCAACCAATAAAAAAACAATAAACAGTAATGAAATCCCAACCATACAATCCCATATGCACAATCCTATACCCGCAGTTGATCCAGAGGAAGGCGGAAAAACCCTCAAGTGAGCTAGCCCCCCAGCACCACGTGTGCTACCGACGTATCGCTACGTCGGTTCACGCAGGAACAATTAGTGGCGGGCAGTCGGGAAGCTGTTAAAATTCCTGCACATATGCATGAATAAATACAATCCACATGTAAAGATATTGGATAAACCGCGAAAGAGGTATGGATCTATGCGTTTTGCCAACACTACAGGCTTCTTCAGGATCCAACTTCTATTTCGTGTAGACCTCCACAATCCATCAGTAAACCATAAATGCAAAGAACATCCTATTATTATGTTTCTTGAAAGGGTAGAGGGACAACAGGTCTAATTTTAAATGTGATTTTGAGTCTGAACATTGAAAGTGTTAATGGGAATATCAACACTAAATTGGGAATCACAAAAAAATCCAATCTCCCCAGCAGAATGAGAACATCAGATAATAAACTCCAAATAAACCCAGTCATTGTCAGATATAGCACATTGAAGCATCCATATCCCAGTGGCAAAACCCATATCCAAGAGTCCCTCGTTCCCCTTCTCCAAGAAAGGAAATGCCAATTAGTAATTTATCTACCCCCTTGAGAGGGCCTTAGGCGGGTTCCTCTGGTTATAGGGAAAGGGTCAGAGTAGCATCCATGAAGACGCACTCTGGCCGATGGCGAGGAGTACAGGGACCGTAGGATGTTCGTGAAACGGGGTCCAAAACCCCATCTCTCGAGCACCCCAAAGATGTAAGGCGACGTTACCGTATCGAAGGCTTTTTGAATATCAAGGGAAAGGAGAAATCCCTTCTGCGGAGGCCCGCCATCCCAGGCGGAGCCTAGGACCGTGATCAAGTCCACTGCTCGTCGAATTTGATCCGTTCCCTGTCTACCTGGGATAAACCCTGCCTGATCCTTATGCACATATTGGGAAATAAAAGCATTCAGTCTGTTCGTGAGTAGCTTAGTGAGGATTTTGACATCATTATTGATGAGGGAAATAGGTCTATAGTTAGAAACATCACTAGGATCCTTAGCGGGTTTGGGGATAACCGAGATAAGAGCAGCATTGAGATCTGGGGACAGCTGGGTACCCGAGGACAATGAGTTGAAAAATTTCGTTAGGTGTGGGGCTAGAGTGTCTGCGAACGTTTTGTAATATATCGGCGAAAAAACGTCAGGGCCCGGGGTTGAAGAGGTTTTCAAATTCTTGATGACATCACGGACCTCGGCTTCAGAGATTGGGTCTTCTAGGCTCTTCCTATGAGAAGAGGAGAGCGTAGGGAGGGGGATCGAGTCCAGGAAACGTTCGGACGCCCCTGTGGCGTGTGATCCGTTGTCGTACAGTTCGGAAAATAATTTCTGGAAAGCCGCCATAATCGGGGCTGGATTTTGGGATAAAGCGCCAGTAGGCAGTCTGATCTTAGGGAAGGCCCGGACTCGGGCCCTAGGGGTCAGCCTAGAGGCCAAGCGGGAGCCTATCTTGTCACGTTCCGAGTAGAAGCGTGCGCCAGTCCAACGAAGATGCTTTTCCGCAGCCGTGGTAAGCGCCATGTTCAGGGCCACCTTGGCTTCGTCAAGGAGACGCAAAGAGTCCGCCGTGGGATGCCGCTTGTGACTTTTACGTAAAGAGTGGAAGGAGCGTTCGAGAGTAATTAGATCAAGTCGCCGCTCACGCTTGAGCTTGGATGCCAGTTGAATGATATGCCCCCGGGTGACGGCTTTATGAGCCGCCCAAAGGGAAACCGGGGAGATATCATTCACGTCATTCAGTCGAAAATATTCCTTTATCCCATTTTCGATCATTGTGCAGTGGGCCGGGTTGGTTAAAATCGATTCATTAAGTCGCCAGTACGACGGAGCCGCAGAGCGAGTCGGTATGGAAAAGGAGATGGAGACTATAGAGTGGTCAGATAGAGGTGTATCGCGAATGTCAGATCTATAAACATTGGGGACCAAGGGAGCGGGGACGAAAACATGATCAATCCGAGCATAAGTGCGATGAGGGGCCGAGTAATGGGTGTAGTCCTTAGAGGTAGGATGTTGCTCCCTCCATATGTCGACAAGACCCATGAAGGAGATCGTCTTGGCGACCCTGAAGCTCTGTCGGGGAGGTTGTTTGTACGGAGAAGACAACGGCCTGGATTTGTCCAGGCTGCGGTCAAATGCCAAATTAGAGTCACCCCCGAGGATCAAGGAACCAACCGCATGTTTAGAGATCAGGTCGGCCAGAGTAGAAAAAAATTTAGTCTGACCCTTGTTAGGGGCATAATACGACACAAATGTGAAAGTCTGCCCTGCTATGTCACCTACCAGGATAAGAAAACGCCCTGCGGGGTCCCGGACTGTCTTGGTGGGGGAGAACTTCACCCTGCCCGAAAAGAAGATGGCCACCCCCCCAGTCTTAGAGTCAGAGTTCGCCAAATAGAACAGCGGGTACTTAGCATGGACAAAGGAGGGGTTGTATGAGGGGAAAAATGAGTCTCTTGTAGAAATAAAATGTCGTAATGTGTGGTGTGGTAATATTGAAACAACTTACGCCTCTTGAGGGGGGAGTTGAGACCCTGGACATTATGGGAAGCCAATCTCAGCGGTGGAGCTCGCAGGTCAGAGGAGGCCATAGTACCAATGGATGAGCAGCGCAGACGTGGAGCTTGCGGACGGAGCGGCCCGATGAGGGCCCGTGGAGTGGAGCCAGAGCTGGAGGACCATAGCAGCACGTTGACCTAGGACAAGAGGAGAAAAAGAGACAAGAGGGAAGGAGAAAAAGGGAGGGAAGAAAAGGAGAGGGGGGAGGAAGCGGAGAAGCACATGGATAGAAATAGTCATCAGTGAAGACCATAAACAAAACCATACAAATGCATTAACAGTAGCAGCATTATACAACGGTGACAAAAAGTCACATCCAGGGTGGCGCCCGGTCAAACAACGCCCAGACGCAAACCCGGATCAGTCCACCGGGAACAGGACCCGGGGTAGCCCCAGGGGGGCACAAGAATGTCATCTCGTGCAACCGCCGGGGCAAGTGGAGTGGCATGACAGCCGCTCCGGCAAAGGCTCAAAAAATGGGGAGAAAGAGCCAAAAGGGACTCCCCCCCCGGAGGAAGCATCGTGGGGAGAAAAGCTCCCCACAATGCTCCTCCTGTAAAGTAACAGCACCATATTTAAATGAAGCTCACAAAGGCACCAGGAGAGTAACTATAAGACTCATAAAACATTCTCAGATATAGAAGATGGTAGAAAAAGAAAAATGTAGGGTAAGATACCCATTAATGTCCTGGACAAGGACCAAAACAGCAAAAATAAAAAATTTCAGTCAGCAGTACCAGCCAGCCGAGAACCGGGTCGGCGTGGCAAAAGGAAAAATGGTAGATCTTCCCAGTGTGGGAAGCAGTTCAGCAAAAAGGTAAAACACTCAGAGCCACATTGTGGGAGTCTCAGGGAGGTCCGGATTCCTTAGACCGCTTGTGTTGCTGCTTTTGCCACAGAGGGATCACAGGACTGGACGGTGTGGGGCGCTTGGAGGATGAAGATCTCTGAGTCCCAGGGATTGGTGCGTCGTGGGAAAGGATACCCAAATGAAGGAGCAATTTCTCGCCGTCAGCCATAGAAGAGAAGCCATAGGTTTTCTGACGGAAAGAGAAGCTGAGGCGAAAGGGGAAAGACCACCAATACTTAACGTTCTTCTGGGTAAAGACCGTGAGCAAGGGTTTGAGGGAACGTCTCCTTTGGATGGTGAACGGTGAAATGTCCGCAAATATTTGGATTGGATGACCCATGGCGGTCAGTTGGGGAGAGGACCTGGACAGTTTCATAATTTCCTCTTTCACTGAATAGTAATGGGGCTTCACGATAATGTCCCTGGGGAGGCCATCCTTACGAGGGGGCTGCAGGGACCTGTGAGCACGGTCCAATTCAAGGCGGCTTGCAGAGATGCCAGGTATCAGGTCAGTGATAAAGGATTGCACCGCAGCCGTGACATCCGTTATGGATTCCGGGATCCCCCGGATCCTAAAATTGTAACGACGGGATCTATTCTCCAAATCGTCTATCTTGGCTAGCGCCGTCTCAAGCTGGTCCTGGATGTCCTGTATTCTAGCTGTGTTCTGGTTGGTTCTGGCTATAGTATGATCAGCTTTCTGTTCAATGGCTTCTATGCGGGACCCCAGATTCTGCAAGTCCCCCTGAATAGTGGACGTGATCTGAGCAGCCGTGTGGAATAGGCCCCTGGCCAACATTGTTGAGAACATGGCCATCATTCCCTGCATATTAGGGGGGCAATTAGGGTCGTCCAATTGAAGGCCAGGAATCTGGCCTGGGCCGGGTGAAAAGTCTGCCATGGGGGAAAGGAGAAGTTCCTCCAGTGTGCGGCCTATATAGGACTCTGTGGAGGCCGGGGAACATGGGGGGGATGGAGAGGTACTCACGGGGTGAGCAGTACTGTCCCTGGGTGTCTGTGGGGTAGCTGGGGGGTCCGCTATGTCCTCCGAATCCGCAATCCCTCCTCGAGGTCCGGGTGGTGGTGCTGCCACCGCCATCTTGGCGTATGAAGGCCGCGGGAGGTCCGGGGTCAGAGACCGCTCCAGGTTCCGCCTGACCGGGACCGCTGACATAGAAAGGTGCCCGGATAGTTCGGGGAAGCCGCGGGTGCCTCGATGGAGCCGGAGGTGCCGTGTATGTAGCGTAGCAAGCTCTTAGATGCCGGAGCAGGACGGAGCTCCAGGATCAGACGTCCATGCCGGGCTGCCACGCATGCGCACGCCTACACTTTTAAAGATACCTTGCAACATTGTTACATAGTTACATAGTTAGTCAGATTTAAAAAGGACACAAGTCCATCTAGCTCAACCAATAAAAAAACAATAAACTTTAATGAAATCCCAACCATACAATCCCATATGCACAATCCTATACCCGCAGTTGATCCAGAGGAAGGCGGAAAAACCCTCAAGTGAGCTAGCCCCCCAGCACCACGTGTGCTACCGACGTATTGCTACGTCGGTTCACGCAGGAACAATTAGTGGCGGGCAGTCGGGAAGCTGTTAAAATTCCTGCACATATGCATGAATAAATACAATCCACATGTAAAGATATTGGATAAACCGCGAAAGAGGTATGGATCTATGCGTTTTGCCAACACTACAGGCTTCTTCAGGATCCAACTTCTATTTCGTGTAGACCTCCACAATCCATCAGTAAACCATAAATGCAAAGAACATCCTATTATTATGATTCTTGAAAGGGTAGAGGGACAACAGGTCTAATTTTAAATGTGATTTTGAGTCTGAACATTGAAAGTGTTAATGGGAATATCAACACTAAATTGGGAATCACAAAAAAATCCAATCTCCCCAGCAGAATGAGAACATCAGATAATAAACCCCAAATAAACCCAGTCATTGTCAGATATAGCACATTGAAGCATCCATATCCCAGTGGCAAAACCCATATCCAAGAGTCCCTCGTTCCCCTTCTCCAAGAAAGGAAATGCCAATTAGTAATTTATCTACCCCCTTGAGAGGGCCTTAGGTCACAGTTAAATCTGTCAGGTAGTCCAGCTGTTGCTACAAAGACAATTTGGTAGAAGATTCAATTTCATGAAAGAGTGAATAGATTATGTGATTCAAATAATATATTTTTTTTTCAAATCTCTATGAAGATTAATGTTCCAGAGATTTTTCAGGTAGATTTATTGTGTATAATTGTAATATTCCATAACCACGTATCTAGGTTTGTATAGTATATTTACTTCATTCATATTTTATATAATGTATTATATATAATTTATATACATATGTTTATTTATGTTATACATCATATCTCTGTGCAGTATGTCCAGTAATATTACATGTTCATTGGCAGTAGGCTGCCATCTTGTGGCGTTTTAAGTTTTTATCTCAATTGAACTGCAGTGGCTCATTTACTTTATTATACTGCTCTCTAGTGTGTTTATACTTGTATTAATTTTCAAAACACCCTTACAGTATCTTTTATTGGTATTATTTGTATTAAAGCAGATGCAAACCAAATAGTTAAAAACTCATAAACACTTTTATATGCCACTGTGATTTCATTAGTCATATGTGTTCTTTAAAAATTGCAGCTTTTATTAAAATAATACTCGGCAATCCTGTGCTAAAAATTACCAGAGCAAGATATTGGTACAAATTATAGGGTACTAAGAGCAAATTGAACATATATTGGCTATACTATCCTCAGAATGACCAATTCCTTCTTAAGTCTATATAAATAAGATTTGTAGGGAAAGACCTGTATAATAATTATAATTGTTTATTTTATTTCACAACAATTAATTAACGAAAGCATCCATGTCACATTTAAACACTTTTTTTTATTTGTAAAATGTATAGTCTATTTCTTGAACTTTACTATACACCACATACAGAAAACAATGTTTTAGACAGATTCTACTTTCTTGTTATGTGGATGTCAATATGCACTAATGATGTCAACAATTGTTTATAAAAAAGGACATTACTAATCTACTTAAAGTGTAGTTGTACTGTATGCAAATAAAATATGGACACCGTTAAGTTCCTCAAAATACCTTTAATTTTCCATCTAGCTCTCAGAAAATGCCCTTGAAAATCCTATACAAAACCAACTTCATTTTTCTTCCACTTCTTACAGAAAGTCACAAACACTGACTATCTGAGTTATAGCATTTGAATGGGGTTAGGCAAATATATCTCCCGTTCAACAGATACTGACCACAAGCATGCAGGGAGGTCATTTTCATTTTTATTGAAAATTACGTATGTGCTTGCCTTTACCTTCCCTGTACTCTTTAGTGCTGCTGATCCAAAGGGAGTCTGTACCTACCAGCATCATACCAACCAGTGACACATCCCTGCTCATCAACCAGAGGCACATTCAGCTATCAGCCAAGGATTCCTCACTGACAGGTGAATGTAATCAAATAGCTTGAAACAGCGTGAGGTCTCCCCAAAATTCAAAGGATGCATTGGTATGGATTTTAAGGGGGGTCCTTAAAAAAATGCCATGGGGTTCCCCAAAATTCTATGCCAGACCCTTCGAGACCAGATTGGATTTTAACCACTTTACCACCGGAGGATTTTGCTGTCTTCCGTCCAGGCCACTTTTTGCGATTCGGCGCTGTGCGACTTCAACTGACAATTGCGCGGTCGTGCGACGCCGTACCCAAACGAAATTTACGTCCTTTTTTTCCCACAAACAGAGCTTTCTTTTGGTGGTATTTGATCACCTGTGCGATTTTTACTTTTTGCGCTATAAACAAAAAAAGAGCGTTTATTTTGAAAAAATAACAATATTTTTAACATTTTTTTATATGAAATTCCCCCCAAAAAAGATGTAAAAACCAATTTTTTTAAAAATTTTTGGCCAATTTGTTTTATGCTACATATGTTTGGTAAAAAAAATCGCAATAAGCGTATTTTGATTGGTTTGCGCAAAAGTTATTGCGTTTACTAACAAAGGGAAAGATTTCTGTCATTTTTGGTGTTTTTTTTTTAACGCGTAATGGCGGCGATCTGCGATTTTTTTTGCGGGACTGCGACATTGCGGCGGACAGATCGGACCCTTGACTGACATTTTTGACACTTTTGGGGGTACCAGTGACATTACTGCAGTAATCAGTGCTATAAATATGCACTGTTACTGTAAAAATGACACTGGCAGGGAAGGGGTTAATTTTATTGGAGAGGGAGGGGTTAATGTATGCCTGGTGCTTACTGACGTGTAGGGGGGGAGGTGACTATGTGATTCATGGACAGATCGGATGTCCAGCTATGCTGAACAGTCCGATCTGTCACTCCCTGTCACTATGGAGATCCGCCCGCTGTGTTTACACACAGCGGGCGGATCTCCAGACTCGATCCCCGACGATCGGGTAAGAGCAGCGGCGATCGCCGCTGCTCCTCCCCTGGCCCGACTCCCGCTGTGAATGAAAACAGCGGGAGCGAGCCTCCGGCGGCGCGCAAGCGCCGCCCAGAAGGGGGAGTGTCCAGTCACGTTAATACTACGTGGCTGGACGATAACGAACCACTCTGCCGCAGTAGTATTACTGTGAGCGGTTGCAGAGTGGTTAAGGGGGAACCTCACACAAAAAAACAAGATAAAAAAGCATGAGGTCTTTTCCAAAATCTATACAAGACTAACCCGAGCATGCAGCTTGGGTGGCCAGGAAGGGAGGGAGACAAGTATATGCCCCCCTACATATATGGTCAATGACATCACTTGGTGACCCTGCACTTTTGCTTATATTGCAGTGGTTGGGATGACGTTCAGTGGGAGTCAAGCAGTGGGTTTGGACGTGTCGGAGGACAGGGTTTTTTTTTTTTCTTCAGTTAGTGGCCTTTGGTATGGGCACTATATATCCCTTACTCATTCACATAGAGGGAAACCAGAATCTAGGGCCCCCTTATTTTTAAAGGGGGCCTCAAGATTATGATACGTATGGAGTTTGTGCAGAAACCCATACCATTTTTTTTCCTTTTTTTGACTTTGAAAGACCCCACTTAAAATCCATACAAGCCTTAAAGAGCCTGGTGTGAATTTTGGAGGGACTGTTTTTTTTTTTTTCACCACTAACCTTGCTGTTTGTTTACATTCACCTGTCAGTCTGGAATCCCTGGCTGTCAGCTGAATTTTCTGGGTGGGTAATAAATTGTTCTTAGCCTATTAACTTTCATGGTCAAATGTTCTTAAGTTACTTTTCTCTTAGGATCGACTGTTAGTGGTTGTTACATTCGCTTAGCGAAAGGCAACAAAGAAACGACTACACACATATTACAGTACAATCATTATGGGAATTACTGTAATTGTCATGCTTGCAAAAATATTGAGACAAGTGCAAAGTCAATCTTTTTTTACAAATAGACCTTTAAATAAATGACATTTAGTTTGCTAGAACACTGCATGTCATAAGCAATTGCCTTTTTTCTTACTTTGTTAAATATCAGTCCTGCAGCCTTTTTGCCGCCACTTCCTATCTATATATATGCACTCCAGAAACTGCTGTACATCATTTCTCAGTGGGTTTCTTGAAGATGACAGCAGTCAAACATGCTGTTTGTAAACTGTACTGGAAGGGCATGTGATTGGGTGAAAAGATAGGGGAACAATTTGGGAGACAGGGATGAAGTGTTGTAATCCCATAAAAGGAAGAGCATGCAGAACAACCTTTATGGCAAAATCACTGGGTATTATTTTAGTAAACGATTAACGTTAACGTTTGACCACTAGCTGCACAAGCCAATTCTGACACTTCTCACGTGTGAAATGTATTATTATTATTATTTTTTTTTTTTTACCAGATAATTATTTAGAACCCTCGAACATTATATATTTTCTGAAAGTAGAGGTCTGGAGAAAAAAAATGTTTGTTGATGCAATTTTTTATGTCACACAATATTTGCGCAGCTGTTTTTTCAAACACTTTTTTGGGGAAAAAAAATACACTTTAATTAATGTCAATGCACAAAAACACAGCATTATACCTAATTGTTTAGTAAATTATTAAAGATAATGTTATGCAGAGTAAATAGATACCTAACATGTAAACCTTTAAAATGTGCCTCTGGAATGGCAACAAACTACAGCACATAAAAATCTTCATAGTTGATGATTTAAAAGCATTTACAGGTTACCAGTTTAGAGTTAGAATGGAGGTCTGGTGCTAGAATGATTGCTCTCGCTAGGACGTTCTTGGCAATACCTCACATTTAAGCTGCAATCGCCATTCACTAATGCGAGCGGGACCTATGTCGTTGTGCGTGAGCACTGGGGAAGGAGACCCATTACAGTCATTTAAATTGTATTATTTATTTAATTAAAATTTTACACTTTTGCTTTCATTTTTTTTAAAATTAACTTTATTGCTACCACAAGGAATGAACAACATTCCTTGTGATAGCATGGGCAGTGACAGGTACTCCTAATTATTAGACCCCAGGTCCCTTCCCTGCCCTCAAAAGCAAGTCGGTAATGGCAGCCTGGGAAAGCGGCAGAAGACATCAGGATGGTCCACAGATGAAGGTGAACCAGCAGCTTTATAGCAGCTCAGATCACTTTACATTATATAGAATCACCAGTAGAAAAAAAAACATAGCAGCTGCAGCCATGACCCTTGTAGAACCACTAAAACCCGAGGATGAGTGGGTTTGTCCTTAAGGCAACAAGTGGTTAGGATTGAAAAATATTTTTTAAACACGTAAAGCAGTATTAAACCCAAAATCAAACATTTATTATATTGCCGCTTACCAATTCTTAGATGGGATGGCTGCATTATTTCCTTTTTAGGTTTTCTTTTCAAACACACAAGATCTCCAGCAGAATGTATCAGTTTACATGAATGAGAGAAAACACCTAACACTGGCAGGGAGTGATTAAAATGATCAGGTTTTTTTTGTTTATGTAAAAACTTTATCCCAAATGGAAAAATAACTGTTTCATTTGATTATAAATTGTGAGTTGGAGTTTGGATTTAATTTGTTAGTGTATCTAAATCTACTAGTACATCTTACACTCCCCCTCCCCTCCCCCTCAGAATGACAATGCTGCTCTCTGCTGTGCCTCCTGTTCTCTTTCCTCCAGAGTTGTGTCTCACTAATACAGGAGGGGTGTTACTGGCTGGATCACCAGGTGAAAACCGTGGAAAAAAAAAAAAACAAAGAAAAGAAAACTGATGCAGACACCACATCTAACATCTGGTAAATTGCAATATAATACATTTTAGGTTTTGGGTTTAATACAGCTTTAAAAATACTGTACCATGAGATTTTGGCATTTGTATTCACATATACTTTACACATAACAATAAACATTAGTATAATAATCATATTAAACTTTAGGCAGAACCAGAATTCTCCTTCTCCTTTGTAAGGCTGTTTTTACATCTTTGTTTTTTAAACTGTAAATTACCGGGTTCAGCACTGGGACTGCAGCTGTATTGAACAAAGAAGAAAATTTTGTGAAGCTTAAATTAATTAATGAGTTTGGTCTCAGGTACTGGAAGACAAGTGAGGTATAAAGCAGGGTAACAACTGTGAGATGAGAAGAACATGTGTAGAAGGCTTTGCGTCGGCCAGCACTGGACTGAATCTTTAGAATGGTGGAAATTATGAAAACATAAGAGATGAACGTCAAAGCAAATGGAAGAAAAGCAGATCCAAAACTACCCATAATTAGTATATAGAGCTGCAGGACAGAAGTGTCGTTGCAGGATAGCTTAATAAAAGGTACAATGTCACAGAAGAAGTGGTTGATTTTGTTGGAAATGAAACACTTTAGTTTGAGTAATTCAATATGAATCGGTATTCCTTCTAAGAAACCACAAACCCAACACATTGTGGCTAAAAATCCACAGACCTTATAATTCATTATCTGATGATAATGTAAGGGAACACAGATGGCTACGTAACGATCATAGCTCATCGCTGTCATAATCAGCAATTCGTCACATATCAAGCTTAAAAAGAATAAAATGTGTACTACACAACCAGTAAAAGAAATAGTATTGTTGCCTGATATAAAGGATGTAATGACTTTATTTAAAGAGACTGTGGAGCAGCAAATATCTATGATAGATAAATTGGCCAGAAAGAAATACATTGGAGTATGTAAACAAGGATCCAGACATACCAGTAGAAAAATGATCATATTACCACCAAGGGTGAGAAGATACATGGTCAGGACCATCAAAAAAATTGGAAGCTGCCACTCAGGATAATCAGAAACCCCAATAATGTTAAAATAGGTTGTTATATTCATAGTTATCTGATCTGTGAGTATTTATTTGACTGAATTATGAAAATAACAATACTGAACCCTGAAAGAAGAATTCAAATTTGTGCAAACAAAATTCAGCTTTACACAGAAAGGAATCAATTGATCATACTGACATGCTTGTAGCCAGCACATTCAAGTGCAATAAACATTTCTTAACAGCATATAGAAAATCTGAGCGTTGTAGAGGTTATATGTAACATGAAAAACGTCCTAACAACATCTATATTGTAAATTTAGTAAAGCTTGTAATGACCTGGGCTTTCTGATAAAGTAGATGAAGTATAAAAATAAAATAAATCTTCAGTCAAGGACGTGGCAGCATTTCTTTTTATTTAAAGCTGTTAATATCAAAACTAGGATTTTGCAGTCACATAGCACCTTGGGTGTTTTCCTCAATGGGCCCAAAGCCCAGTAGAGCAGAATGTTTCACATTAAACAAAACAATGATTCACAAAACTTGCTAATTGTTTTTAACACTATGAAAATATGTTTCAGTAACTTCTTCTGTTGATAAAATATATCTAAAGCCATAACATTAAAATATTTATTATTATGATTATTATTCATATTCAGGATTTACTATATATAGTGCCAACAGTTTTCTCAGCGCTTTACAACACGAGGGTAGACAGTACAGTTACAATACAATTCAATACAGGAGGAATCAGAGGGCCCTGCTCATTAGAGCTTACAATCTAAGAGGGAAGGATCAAATGATACAAAAGGTAATAGCTGTGAGGGATGAGCTGATTGTACTGTTGTTAGGTGTGGGCAGGATAGGCTTTTCTGAAGAGAAAAGTTTTCAGCGATTGCTTAATAGTGGATAGAGTTGGAGATAGTTGGACAGATTGGGGTAGGGAATTCCAAAGGATGAAAGAGGCTCGGGAGAAGTCCTGGAGGCGAGTATGGAAGGAGGTGAAGTGGGAGCCAGAGAGCAGGAGGAAGGAACGAAGAGGAGAATTTGGTTGGTATTTTGAGACTAGGTTAGTATTGTAGCTGAGGGTTTTTGGGGATCGCCTAAAAGCAAACAGAGTAAGAGATAAACGGATAGATTGGGGAAGGGAGTTACATAGATTGGAAGAGGCACTGGATTTGTATTTGTATTCGTTTTGAATAGAGGGGAAATGCTTAAACCCTTGCCAAATATGTTGACTTCAGATACATTTAGGGTATTATTCTTCTAATTTGTTGCCTGTTTATTTAGAAAAAAAACAGGTAATCTTTTACAAAAAAGTAATCTAAATGAAAGAAACCATGACAGCATACAGTAGTTAGGCTGTGGTAAAGTGGAACTTTAGTCAGAAAATTAAGTTCTGATAGATCACTTTATACTGACCCCTTTTGCAGGTATAGCTTTGTAAAACATTAAATATAAGTGCCTATACTGTTTAAAATTCAGTAAGGCACTGTCTGACCATGCTCTGTACAGCCTCATTTGTGCTATATTCTTGGCACTGTGCTGATATTTAAATAATCAGTGAGTCGCTAAAGGCCATCTAGAAAGAAGTATAGTGTCTGAGAGTCCCCAGGCACCACATCCCTGAGAAAATGTTAAAAAAAAAATATATATATATATATATATATATATATATATATATATATATATATATGGAGTGGAAGATGGGTTTTTAAAGGTGCCAACACACATAAATGTATAAAATAAAAAGTGTAAATATATAATATAACATATCACATTTGTATTCAAAACATTAAAATAAAGATTGCATAAAAAACATCATGAGATATCAATACAGTTATTACAATGAAGATGCAGTGTATTCATCTCTACATGTTTCACCAGACTATGGCTTGTTCAGGAGCCTTTACAAATACTGCATATAGAATCAATAAAAATTTGGATTCGGAGAATTCCAATCCCCCAATTGGAGATCATTTCAATCCCTCTTCTTACAACAATACCTCCACAGTGAAATGCTTTCCAACCCTCAAGTAAACAAACCTAAATCCCATTCATTCCCAGTGCTTCAAGGGAATCCCAATATTTGGGCATTCACTCAACAGGTTACTAAAGAAATTGAAAGGGTAAATAGAAAAGAGGATCTGTATCCAATTTGACCCCTACTCAACAAGCAGCATTATGGTTCCTAAAAAGCAATCCAGAGATAAAGCCAGCAGATATAGGCAGCAGTGATGGACGAACATCGGACAGGGCGGTTGGCGAACGTCAGCCGAGAATTTTCTCAAAAGTCCGCGAACCGCAATTTCGCGGAGGGCCCCATTGACTTTAATGGGAGCTGAACTTTAAAAACTTTAGGTCATATTTGCAGCCACAAAAGACATACTAGCTGTGCACAAATTGTCCCAGCACATAGACAATGTCATAGCAGAAGTATTGCAATTGAAAAAGTTGCCCTAAAATTCTTTTTTTTTTTTTTTTTTACAGCAAAATGTTTTTTTTTTTTCATAAATCAGCCAGAACTGACAGCAGCCGGTAAATACATGTCAAATACATATAGGGTCCATTCACACATCTGTAAAATGGGTCCGCATCCATTTCACAATTTGGCAGAACCTTTACAGACCCATTTATTTTCAATTCCAGTCTGAAAAATTAGGCATTCACAGGATACAGAAGCAAGTGTCGGCCAGTATTGGCCCCAAAAATTAGCCCACATGGTTTTTTTTTTTTTTAAATAGAAAATACGTTTATTTGTGCTGTATAACTACAATACAAAATACCAAAACACATTAACACGTGAATTTCACACTTGTGAAACACTTAAAGTGAATTTTGTGAAACAAGGTATACCTTCACCATTCAAAAGATGAGGTACAATGATACAATGTTATAAATATCTCACTCAGCAGCACCCCGCCCTGGTAATATATCAATTACACCCTATCTATGAGCATTAATCAAACAGTTATATCCATACCCCAGCCCCACTGCCTCCCCTCATCCCCCAAGGACTTCAGAAAAAATAAAATCACAAAAAATTGATACATTAAATGTACGAGTACTCTCTAACCACCGTCTCCAGATTTTATCAAATTTCTTGGGACACCCCCTGTGTTTATAAGTTTGCGAGTGCTAAAAATAGATTCCTGAAGAAAAATGGTGAGAAATTTGTCAATGTCACAGTCAGGGAACAAACCTAACACACAGGGTAAAACATCCAACTGTAAGGGGGAGCCCATATGATCATGCAAAAACTTAATAACCTGTGTCCAGTAGGCCTGAATTTCTGGACAAGACCAAATGAGATGTATAAACGTACCCAGTTGCAAGGGGCAATGAGGGCAGGAGGAGTTGTATGACCGCCTATATTTCGATATTCTGAGCGGAGTAAGATAAGCTCTATGCAAGATGTACAGCTGAGTCACACGCTCTGAAAGTTTGGGCGAAGCCAACCTAGGGACCACCAAGATTTCGTCCCAATCCATCTCATCCAGGGGACCCGTATCCACAGCCCAGCGAGTCATGGCTGTGTAAGATCTTCTGAAATGGCCCGAGATTTTCCTGGCCTGCCGCAAGACGTCCTGGACCCCAGGGTATTTGGTAATGAATAACTGCACCACCAAGTTCAGGACGTGTGCCATGCATGGCACGTGTGTTATTTTGCCCTGTTTCAGCGCGCTCAGTAGATTGGCAACGTTGTCGCACACCACTTTACCAACTGTCAAATTGAGCGGTATCAGCCACTGATCTGCCTGTGAACGCAAAGCTGAAAGGAGTGCAGGACCAGTGTGGCTCTTGGCTTCCAGGCACAACAGACGCAGCACAGCATGGCAACGTCTCACCTGGCATGTGGAATAGGTTCTGGGGATCTTGGGCGGAGCATCGGAAGAGACGGTAGCAGCGGAAAAGGAGGAGTCAGCCGAGGAGGAGGGTGAGGATGGAGGAGGAGGATAAAAAGAGGCAGGCCTGCATGCAATCCGTGGCGGTACATCCAAATCTACACAGGTGCCACGGGTTACATGCTTGACGGCCGTCAGAAGGTTCACCCAGTGGGCAGTAAAAGTGATATACCTTCCCTGCCCGTGTTTGCTAGACAATGTGTCTTCGTAGATAACACCCCACTTCAATCTGTGGTATTGGGGGTCCACAGGTTTATCACACCAGTTCTACAAATAATTGGCCAGTATCTGTTGTCAATGTGTATAGCACAGTTAACACAGCAAAAGAGGCCAAAATTTTGCAGGACTAAAATACAATCTTAGAAAAGTATACTGTTAAATAACACCCCGCTTCAATATGTGCTATTGGGGGGCCACTGGTCTATCACACCAGTTGTTAAAAATATTGGCCAGGGAGTTTGGCACTGTTTGTATCAGAGTTAACACAACAAAAGAGGCAATATTGTTGCAGGACAAAAATACGCTTATAAAAGTATACTCAGATTGATAACACCCAACTTCAATATGTGGTATTGGGGGGCCACTGGTTTATCACACCAGTTGTTCAAAAAATTGGCCAGTGAGTATGGCACTGTGTGTACCAGACTTCGCTCAGCAAAAGAGGCAATATTGTTGCAGGACACAAATACACTTATGAAAGTATACTCAGATTACATCCCACGTCAATATGTGGTATTGGGGGGCCACTGGTTTATCACACCAGTTGTTCAAAAAATTGGCCAGTGAGTTTGGCACTGTGTGTATCAGACTTCACTCAGCAAAAGAGGCAATATTGTTGCAGGACACGAATAAACTTGTAAAAGTATACTCAGGTAGGCTCCAAAAATTAGCTCACATGAACTGACAGCAAAGAACGTAGTATATGATTGCTAGAGGTACAGTAGTCGTTCACAGTATACACAAGTTGGTGGCGGGCTGTTTATGCCAAAAACATGAGCTCACATGGGTTGAACTGACAGTAAAGTACGTAGTATATGATGGCTAGAGGTACAGTAGGCGTTCACAGTATACACAAGTTGGTGGCGGGCTGTATAGGCCGCAAAAATGAGCTCACATGGGTTGAACTGACAGCAAAGAACGTAGTATATGATTGCAAGAGGTACAGTAGGCGTTGACAGTATACACAAGTTGGTGCGGGCTGTATAGGCCGCAAACATGAGCTCACATGGGTGGAACTGACAGAAAAGAACGTAGTATATGATTGCTAGAGGTACAGTAGGCGTTCACAGTATACACAAGGTGGTGGAGGGCTGTATAGGCCGCAAAAATGAGCTCACATGGGTTGAACTGACAGCAAAGAACGTAGTATATGATTGCTAGAGGTACAGTAGGCGTTCACAGTATGCACAAGTTGGTGGCGGGCTGTATTGGCCGCAAAAATGAGCTCACATGGGTTGAACTGACAGCAAAGAACGTAGTATATGATGGCTAGAGGTACAGTAGGCGTTCACAGTATACACAAGTTGGTGGCGGGCTGTTTAGTCCGCAAACATGAGCTCACATGGATTGAACTGACACCTTTTTTTACGCTCCAACATTTGAGCCACAGAAGCCTGCCTTTTTCCAGAACAACGTGACGATGGCATTATGGAAGGTGGAGTGTTGGACAACTGTGAGGAGACAGGAGAAGGAGAAGGGGAGGAGAAGGAGAAGAGGCTGGATGGTGAGAGCATGGAGTGTGGCTTTGTGTGTACTGACAGTTTTGCTCCCACTGGGCTTTGTAATGGGATTTCAGGTGCCTTCTTAAGGCGGTTGTCCCTTGGTGAGTGTTGGGCTTTCCACGACTTATGCGTTGACTGCAAAGGCTGCAGATGGCAACACTGGTGTCAGCAACGGACACATTAATAAAAGCCCACACTGCGGAGCCATGTCCCGGCGTCCTGGGAGCGCCAGATGTGACTGTACATGGTTGATGGCTCACTCCTGATACATTTGCAGTCTGCTTTCTACCTCTTCTGCAAAGCAAGTTCTGCCTGCCTCTCCTCCCTATCTGCCGGTCCGTCAGTCCGCCAGTTCTACAAATAATTGGCCAGTAACTGTTGTCACTGTGTGTAGCAGAGTTAACACAGCAAAAGAGGCCAAATGTTTGCAGGACTAAAATACACTCTTAGAAAATTATATTGTTAAATAACACCCCACTTCAGTATGTGGCATTGGTGTAGCACACCAGTTCAAAAAATTGGCCAGTGAGTTTGGCGCTGTGTACCAGACTTCACTCAGTAAAACTCTGACTCTAAGACTAGGGGGGTGGCCATCTTCTTTTCGGGCAGGGTGAAGTTCTCAGGGTGAAGTTAGACCCATCGCAGTTGGCCTCTGCGAAAGCCGCCTTTCCTTTCTCCTGGAAAACGGACTCTATCCCGTACCTGGGTACTCAACTGACCCCCTCCATTACCTCACTATATTCGGTCAATTATCCCCCTTTGTTCAAAAAGCTTTGTGCTGATCTCGCTACCTGGTCCACGCACTCACTGTCTTGGTTGGGGAGGATTCATGCGGTAAAAATGACTTTGCTCCCCAGGGTCTTGTATCTTTTCCGTGCACTTCCAATCCCGGTTAACTCCGGACACCTAGCGGAGCTTCAAAAGGCAGTTATCAAATTTGTTTGGGGTTCTAGAGGTCATAGGTTCGCCAAATCGGTACTTTATCGTTCAAGGGACAAAGGAGGGCTTGCCCTCCCTAATCTACGTTGGTACTACCAAGCGGCCCAGCTTGCCCAATTCTCGGCTATTTATAGGCGCTCTGCCAAACCGGACTGGGTACATATTGAAAGACAAGCGACCCCAAATTACACCTTGGACTTTCTAGCCTGGAGGCCCCCCAAATCTAGGCCTCCAATTCTATCCCCTACACTGTCGCACTCCTTTTCCATTCATGATGCCCTGTCTAAGCACCCCAACCTGATCTCTCCCATGAAACCACTTACGCATATTTTTCATAATCCTGATTTTCCCCCTGGTCTAAACATCAGAACTTTTGGCTGGTGGCTCAATAAGGGACTCTTTTGGATAGGTCATTTCTTTAATTCTATGGGCCCTCTATCTTTCCCACATTGTGTCAGTTCCCTCAAAATGCCTCTGACTGAAAGGTTCCGCCACACACAGATTTCCCATTTTCTACACTCAATGTGGCGTACTAAGCCTGACCCTCCACAGGTCACTCCCTACGAGCGGTGGTGTTCGGAGGACGGTGACCCTAAAGGGGGTGTATCACTGATTTATAGCGCATTCTCTGACACTACTGAAAAGCCGAAATACATGTTGGATTGGGAAAAGGAACTTGGAGTGGAGTTGGAGCTGGATGACTGGAGTACCCGATTCAGACGCGCCTTTAGAGGTATTGTTAATGTTTCCTTGATCGAGGCCAATGTGAAATTGTTTACTCGCTGGTATTTGGTTCCTTCACGTTTAGCTTGCATGTACCCTAATTCATCTGCTCTATGTTTTCGAGGATGTGATATGTCAGGGGATTTCCTTCATACCTGGTGGTCCTGTCCGAGGCTCCGAGCCTTTTGGTCGTCCATCTTTCGTATGGCCCGGAAGGTGTTGAATCATCCAATAGCCCAGTCTCCCCTAATAGCCCTACTTAACGGTAGAGTCTCGGGCCTGCCTAAATTTTCCCAGAAACTTCTACACTTCATCCTGTTGGGGGCCAAACTTACCATAGCCAGGGCATGGAAGAAACCACGAGTTTCGGTTAGGGAAGCAAAAATGAAGATCTCCTGGATCATGACCCAGGAGAAGCTCTCAGGTGTTCTCTCTGACCGGGTGGCCCAGTTTGAGGCTACTTGGGAGCCGTGGGCTACATATGTTCATGTTGATCTGTGATGTTAACTCCTTCAGGTTTGACCTAGGATCCTCTCCTTTCCCTCTTGATCCTTCCTTTCTTCTGGCCTTTCTTTCTCTCTTTCTTCTTTCTAATGTGTTATGGTATCCACCCGGTACTCTGGGCAGGATCTCCGCCTCTGTCCTCCCGCTCAGGGGGCGGATGTGTCGCCACCTTCTAGGGGCACGTCCTCTGGTGTGGGAGGCTGGCTGGGGGGGGCCTTGTCCAGTAGGGTCATCACCTCCTTCCCCTCCACTTGGACTGAACGTGCCTGGTTTGCAGCATGTTATTGCTTCTAGAACCAGTCCTCCCTTTTGCTCCCACTTCATCGTTTGTTGGGATTCACAAGGACGGATTTTGTTGTTTTTCACCTGTGCTTCCCACAACAGTTTATATGGTTTGGTGATTTACTGTTCCTGTTATATCAGACTGTACATTTGCAATATTTTTGCTGCCTTTTTATGCAAATATTATGTTTTATATATATATATATATATATATATCGTTATATATGAAACTACACATCTTTAAAGTTAGGGTGTTACACTTAAAATATTGCTATATCAGAAAGGTAATGCTCATACATTGGCAGTTACCAGATCTCCTAAATATCCTATATATTTTAGATAATATCACATGGTCACACTTGTTATTGTGAGAAATTAATCGATCCTATAACAGACTATTTTACAAGTTGCATTTAGTATAGTCATGCCTTATCTGAGAGCGACAACCAGTGGCCAAAGAAGGCAATACAAAAGCAAACACGCAATTAGTTATTACTCAAATTAACCAATAAGGAATAAAGTAACAACTTCTGGACCACGTCCTGGTGTGTTTTATAACTTTATTGTTGTCACAGTATGAGAGGAGAAGTCAGGTACACTAAGGGACCGATCTAACATCATATATAAGAGACATAATCGGATACCATTCATCATCACACATCATCTGAACATCAGAAAAGCCCAGTCTGACACCTCAGTGATGCCAGAACACAGCCCCAGCATAGAGAGATCTCATTTTGGGAAAGCAACAATACCTATATCATCTTAGGAGAGTCTGGTAACAACCATTTTAACACAATAATAGATGGATTGGCGCTAGTTCACGGGCTATATCAAGTCTTTACTGAACTTAGTGTCCTGTGGTATATGGGGCACCATAAGAGGATGAATCCACAAGTCTTCTAGGCAGCCATCAGCAGATGGGGAGAATGAGTGAAGCAATATTGCCAAATATGCAAGAAAAGAAGAAACACAAAGGCGCCTCTAAATGCAGATTGTAGATAATTTAATATAAAAGAAACACAGGTTCTTAAAAACTCACATTTGACATGAGTACATGAAGCCTAAAATTGGGAGTAGAGAGTCCCTCTATGAGTCCTGGACGGCGGGGCTTCGGTACTCCCAGCAGGTGTGGTTAACTATTTTTCCTTCTTGCTTCCTCTGTGGATGTAGATGTGTAAGCCGGCTTCTAGAGAGAGAGGATAAAAATGAGGGCTGAACCACACCATGGACCGCAACCTGCGCCAGTGACGTCATAAAATTTGAATTTATGGAAAATAATGAATTTAATTTGTTTTCGAATAAGGCTGTAACATGACAAAATATGGAAATAGTGAAGCGCTGTGAATACTTTGCGGATGCACTGTATATATATATATATTTTTATAGTCAATTGTGTAATTTTTATGCAAAATTGTATTGTCTGTATCTACCTATTAATCAAGCTATTTATGGTGTGAACTTATCTTTTTTTGAATAAATATTAATTTCTTGTTAATATCCTAGTCCATATTCATATTGATATTGTTGTGTTCTTAAATAATTCTGCTTGGCTTAAAAAGGTACTTACCTAAATGAATCGCTCAGGCATTCCATGACACAACCCATAACAACTCCCCCCTTCCCCCTAACTAAGTCCCTGGACAGGGAAGGGTGTGTGCTGGAAGTCTATTCCTCTTAGGCCTGCTGCAAGGTCTGAGTCTAAGGCCTGAACTCACATGTTCTGCCTGTACTAAATCTGGTATAAAGATATTTTTACCTGTGATGGCTGTGAGTTTGATTTTTACATTATGTCCTTTGGGTGTCCTGTGCCCTAACAATACATAGACACCTCCTGAAAAGGAGTTATATACAGAGAACCAATAACGGTATAAATTAACTAGAAAAATTACTTTTTTTAAAAATAGACCAATCGTTAACACTGTGTGTGAGTGTGTGTGGATAACGTTGTCCCACACATGCAACAAAACAGCGCCCTACACCACATTCATGCGTATTACAGATAACTAATAAAGTCTGATCTATAGTACCGGCCTGGGCAACAAGGCATGGGTCCAAAATAGTGTATGCCTGGCATGGGGCTTAATACATGGTTGGAATTACCCGAAATATACAACTCTGACCTCTGGTAATCCCAGTATCCTTGTTGAACGTTGACTGGCTAAGGGCTATGGGACTTCAGGGAGAACTTTGCTGTGTATACTTCTAGAAATATGGACATTTTTCCACATATAGGAGCATCAGTCTCGTATCAGCATAGGGTATATGTCCAACAACATGGACGACCACCTCAATCCTTCCCCAATCCATTGGAATCCAGTTAGAGGGGTAAGTCATACATGCTCGACATGTTTCGCGGATATACCGCTTCTTCAGGAGTATGATATGGAAAAGTATTGTCAGGTACCTTGGTTGAGGCTGAAGTGCTGGGAGGGCTACCATTGCAGCTCGGTGCAGATCACCCCTGGAGGTGAGACAGGAGATGACACGTCCCAAGGAGCACTGGATGCTGGTGAAATCCTGATAGATGGATGGTATGGTATGGACACCCAGGACCGCTTCCAGGAGATCTAAATGTGCTCAGTGGAAAAAGACACAAGGTTAATGCCAGGCCGAGGGTCATACACAGTTAATCAGTCCGGAAGTAATGAGCCAAGTGGAAGGTAGCAAAGGGGCAAGACAAGAGAGAGTCCGTGAGATCCAAGCCAAGGTCGGTACACAGGAGATCCAGCAGGGGTGTCAGAGCAAAGAGTGGTCAGGCAAGCCAAGGTCGATCAAGGGAGAAGATGCAGACAGGTCAAAGAAGCAAGCCGGGTCAAAACAGGAACACAGGTAAACGGACAGGTCACGGGTACAGGAGCTGACGATAAACCAGCACTGGAGCACACCGGAAGAGCGTCTTATATAGGGCCAGGGCTGGGGAGATGGGCGTGGTGACACACCTGCTCTGCATCCAGCGATCTATTGTTGCTGAATGGTGATTCCTTTCCTGACAGTGCCCCCCCCCCCCGAGGGGCAGCCTCTGGATGCTCAACGACCATGTTTTTCTGGAAATTTGCTGTGAAATTCTCTCAAAAGTTTAGGGGCGTGGATGTTACTCAATGGTTCCCATGAATTGTCCTCCGGAGGATATCCTTTCCATTTAATCAAGTATTGAGTACGGTTGCCTCTTTGTCGACAATCCAAGATATTCTCAACCTCAAATTCAGGCTCCCCTTCTACTGAAACTGGAGGAGGTGGTACCTCTTCTCTTCCCTGGAAGGGGCCGCTGGCTTAAGTAGCGAGGCATGAAATACTGGGTGAATTTTGAAAGAGCCGGGCAAGGCCAATTCAAAGGCCACAGGATTCACCACTCTCTTGACCTCAAAAGGACCGATGAATCTTGGCCCCAATTTCTTGGACGGGCAGGATAGTTTCATATTAATTGAAGAGAGCCAAACTCGATCTCCAACTTTGTACACTGGGTTCTCCCTCCGTTTGAGGTCAAAGAATTTCTTATAGTCCTGTTGTGCTTTATGAATATTGTCTCGTAGCAACTGGAAATTAGTTTTAATGGCTGCTAGCCGATCATGGACTGCGGGAACCGTTATTTCCTGATCCAAGTTAGGCAAAAAAGAAGAATGAAAGCCATAATTATCCCAAAACGGGGTTTGGTTGGTTGCGGAGTGTATGGAATTATTGTAGGCGAATTCTGCGCATGGAAGCAGGGAGGTCCAGTCGTCCTGAGAGCTGGTGCAAAAACATCGGAGGTACTGTTCCAGGGTTTGATTGGTTCTCTCTGTTTGCCCATTACTTTGTGGATGGTAAGCAGATGACAGGGACACTTCAACCAACAAGGACTTGCAGAGCTCCTTCCAAAATCTAGAGGTGAATTGAACACCTCGGTCTGACACTATATTATTTGGAAGTCCATGTAGCCTGACCACCTCTTTGATAAATGTGTTGGCTGTTTCCAGGGCGGAGGGAGTGCCCCTCATGGGCAAGAAGTGAGCCATTTTTGAGAGTCGGTCCACGACTTCCAAGATGGTGGAAAACCCTTCTGAGGGTGGTAGCTCAACTATAAAGTCCATAGACAGACCTTTCCAGGGCTGATCTGGAATCGGCAATGGTCTTAACAGGCCCCATGATTTGACTTTAGCCCCTTTGTTACGTTGGCACGTGATTCAGGAATTTACATAGCTTCTGCAGTCCTGATGTAGCTTAGGCCACCAGAAGCGGCATTGGATAAGTTCGTAGGTCTTTTTTACCCCGAAATGTCCAGCGAGTTTGTGGTCGTGAAAGGTTTTAAGGACCAACAATCTCACTTGTGTAGGAACAAAAATTGTTTCCTGGTGCCAGAGGAATCCTTCCCGTTTATTTAGAGAACCGGCTTCGAGTTCAGTACATTGAGTAGAGGCTTGCTGAATTGTGGACTGTAGGTCAGTGTGAATCAGAAAAAAGTTTTGAGCTGATAGGATGGTATTGGGCTCCGTCGTGCTGGGAGTATCCGGAAACATTCGGGACAGGGCGTCCGCCTTTCCATTCTTAGATCCTGGTCTGTAGGTAATATGGAAATTAAAGCGTGAAAAGAATAGAGCCCACCGGGCTTGCCAAGGTCTTAGGCGTCTAGCAGGCCTGAGATACTCTCAGTGGTGGTTTTAGGCACGGGCGAACGGGGCAGCCGCCCGGGGCTGCATTTTTTCATGTCACGTGGGGGGGCGGCATGCCCGGGCCGCGGACCGGTACCGGTCCGTGGATCAAATGGTACCGGGCTGCCCGAGCACCGTTCGCCCATGCCAAAACCGCCACTTCCGCAGCCGAGCCGAGGAGCAGAGCATTGCTCCCCCCCGAGCCCGCCCATTGTGTGACAATAGCGAATGAAAATTCGCTATTGTCACACTGCTCCTCCTCCTGGCCAATCAGGGAGCGGGTCCTCCCGCTTCCTGATTGGCCGAAAGGCAAACCCCATGCCATTGGCCGAGGAGGAGGCACCGCGGGAGGACTGAGGAGACGCGGGGACTGAACTGAAGAAGAGAAGTGAGGTAAGTCAATGCACGGCCGGAACGCTGGCGCTCTGCATTGAAAGGTGGCATTTCTGTGGCGCTCTGCATTGAAAGGGGGCATTGCTGTGGCGCTCTGCATTGAAAGGGGGCATTGCTGTGGCGCTCTGCATTGAAAGGGGGCATTGCTGTGGCGCTCTGCATTGAAAGGGGGCATTGCTGTGGCGCTCTGCATTGAAAGGTGGCATTGCTGTGGCGCTCTGCATTGAAAGGGGGCATTGCTGTGGCACTCTGCATTGAAAGGTGGCATTGCTGTGGCGCTCTGCATTGAAATGTGGCATTGCTGTTGCGCTCTGCATTGAAAGGGGGCATTGCTGTGGCATTCTGCATTTTTTGGGGGCAACAATGCTGTGGCACTCTGCATTTATTGGGGGCAACAATGCTGTGGCACTCTGCATTTATTGGGGGCAACAATGCTGTGGCACTCTGCATTTATTGTTATGTTGTCATGTTATTTTTTATTTTGGGGGGGGCGCCGGGAGGGAGTCTTGCCCGGGGAGCAATCTAATGTAGAACCGCCACTGGATACTCTAGATTCTTGTGATCCGTGAATATCATAATAGGGTGTGCCGCGCCTTCAAGCAGGTACCTCCATTCTTCTAGAGCACATTTAATAGCCAGAAGTTCCCCATCCCCCACGTCGTAGTTCTTCTCTGGGGGTGACATTTTCCGAGAGAAGAAAGCTACTGGGTGTAGCAGGGTCTTCGGGCCTTGTCGCTGGGACAGAATAGCCCCTGTGGCTACTTCCGAAGCATCCACTTCGAGAATATAAGGTAAGACCGGGTCCGGGTGTTGAAGAATAGGTGCGGTCACAAACAGGCTTTTTAATTTATCAAAAGCTGACTGAGCCTCCGGTGACCAGCGGAAGCGAATCTGCTGGCACGTTATTTGGGTGATGGGTGCGATAATTGTTGAGAATCCCTTTATAAATCTTCTGTAGAAGTTAGCGAAGCCCACACATCCCTGAACTCCCTTCTTATCAGTGGGGGCTGGCCACTCCAAAATGGCTTTTACTTTTTGTAGATCCATAGAGACACCCTCAGTTGATATGATAAGCCCTAGGAACTGGATGGACTTCCTCTCACATTCACATTTTTCCAGTTTCACATAGAGCCCATGTTTCCTTAAGGTGGTTAATACTTTTTTGACATGAATCCGGTGGAGTTCCAGGGTGGAGGAGAAGACCAAGATGTCATCTAGGTACACAATTAAGAAGTTGTCCAGGAACTCTCGAAAAATGTCATTGACCAGATGTTGAAATGTGGCCGGGGCATTACACAGCCCGAAGGGCATGACCAGATATTCGAAGTGGCCGAAACGGGTTCTAAACGCCATTTTCCACTCATCCCCTTCTCGGATGCGAATAAGGTTGTACGCTCCTCGGAGGTCTAATTTGGTAAAGACCCGGGCAGACCGGAAGCGCTGGAACAATTCTGGAATCAAGGGGAGAGGATAATGATTTTGATGGTAACTTTGTTGAGTTCCCGGTAATCAACACAGGGTCTTAACGTGCCATCTTTTTTCTCCACAAAGAAGATTCCAGCGCCAGCTGGGGAGGATGAGGGCCGGATGAACCCCTTTTGCAGGTTCTCGTTGACATAAGTCCGAAGAGTTTCTAATTCCTTCTCAGATAAGGGAAATGTTCTTCCAAAAGGGATCTCGGCTCCTGGAAGAAGCTCAATGGGGCAGTCGTAGGGCCTGTGAGGGGGTAGAGAATCAGCCTTTTTCTTGTCGAATACATCCCTAAAGTCCTGATAGGCTGCGCGAATGTCTTCAGGAAGGTCTAGGGCCGGCTGAACGGCCAGACACGTGGCGGGAGCGTTGGGTCCAGGGGTAAAGCAATGGTCCAGGCAATATTTGGACGAGAAGGAAATCCCCTTCTTCACCCAGTCAATTTGTGGGTTATGAGCCTGGAGCCATGGAAGGCCTAGAATAACCGGGAATAAGGGAGAGGACAAGACATCAAAGCGGAGGAGCTCTTGATGGCCCGAGTTCGTGGTAGTGAGTACCGGATAGGTTTCTCTGGTCACAGGTCCGGAACTAGGCAGGGACCCGTCGGCCAGAAAGACTTGAAGCCGTTGCTCCTTAATTTGTAGGGGGACCCCCAGTTTCCTTGCTAGTGTACAATCCAGAAAACAACTGCAAGCTTCGGAGTCAACAATTGCCGTGAGCTGGATCTTCTCTTCTGCTACCTGTAAGGAGATAGGAAGGATAAGGTGAGCAGGGGATGGCTCAGAGACCTGACAGTTCAAGACAGACCGTGAATAGCACTTACTGGGCCTCACGGGGCAGTTGCGGAGGAAGTGGCCGGAGGCTCCACAGTATAGGCAGAGGTTAGCCTGGCGGTGACGTTGTCTCTCTTCGGGTGTTAGGGAGGAACGAATTAGTCCAATCTGCATGGGTTCACCGTCCGCAGAGGCATTCATAGCTGGTGCAGGGAGAGGAGAGGCGGCAAACGGGACCTTAGGCATCACCCAAGAAGCTCGGGCCCCCTGGGGGCGTTCTGAGCGTCGTTCCCGCAGACGCCTGTCCATTTGGATGGCTAGAGAGATCAAGTCTTCCAGGGATGCAGGTGTCTCTATCTGAGCAAGCTTGTCTTTTAGAGCTTCAGAGAGGCCATGACGGTACTGGTATTTCAATGCCGCCTCATTCCAGTCCGTGTCAGCTGCCCATCTACGGAAGTCTACAGTATAGTCCTCGGCCGGGCATTTATTCTGCTGTAAGGCATGTAAAGCAGACTCTGCTGTGACCGTGCGCTGAGGATCTTCATATAGCTGGGCCATGGCCTCAAAAAAGGAGCTTACTGAGTTCAAGGTAGGACTCTTCTGTTCAAGGAGGTTGTGTGCCCAAGTCTGGGGTTCTTCAGCTAATAAGGAGATTATATACCCCACTTTAATGAATTCCGAGGAGAAGGTCCTGGGCTGAAGAGCCAAATATAATAAACAGGCATTTTTGAAAGCCCTAAATTTCCTTCGCTCCCCACAGAAGCGTTCCGGCGTGGGCACCCGTGGCTCTGGTGGCGGAGCTGAAGCTGAATGGGCGGAGCTAGCTTGATCCGGTTGAGAGGGAGCCGGCAAAGAGCTAGTGGCAGGCTGATTAGGGTCATTCGGAGGAGATGAGCCGGCTAGGTTTACTACCCGACCTTCCAGCTGGAAGTAACCATCTTGCAGTCATTGTACGGCTTGGGTTAGGGCTGAAACCTGTTGGCATAAAGCCTCAAGCGGGGAAGCACCTCTGTCGGCCTCTGACATGGCTGGTTTATGCTGTCAGGTACCTTGGTTGAGGCCGAAGTGCTGGGAGGGCTCCGTTGCAGCTCGGTGCGGATCACCCCTGGAGGTGAGACAGGAGATGACACGTCCCAAGGAGCACTGGATGCTGGTGAAATCCGGATGGATGGATGGTATGGTATGGACACCCAGGACCGCTTCCAGGAGATCTAAAGGTGCTCAGTGGAAAAAGACACAAGGTTAATGCCAGGCCGAGGGTCATACACAGTTAATCAGTCCGGAAGTAATGAGCCAAGTGGAAGGTAGCAAAGGGGCAAGACAAGAGAGAGTCCGTGAGATCCAAGCCAAGGTCGGTACACAGGAGATCCAGCAGGGGTGTCAGAGCAAAGAGTGGTCAGGCAAGCCAAGGTCGATCAAGGGAGAAGATGCAGACAGGTCAAAGAAGCAAGCTGGGTCAAAACAGGAACACAGGTAAACAGACAGGTCACGGGTACAGGAGCTGACGATAAACCAGCACTGGAGCACACCGGAAGAGCCTCTTATATAGGGCCAGGGCTGGGGAGATGGGCGTGGTGACACACCTGCTCTGCATCCAGCGATCTATTGTTGCTGAATGGTGATTCCTTTCCTGACAAGTATATTGTCAATAGATTGGGACAACTCTATTCCTCAAGCCAAAACCATGTGGAATGAAAGATTGATGGCCACTTCTCCACCAGGCATCAATGAAACTCAGTCCTACAATCCATTCCTATGAGAACCCCCTTTTGTTCCTTCCTGGGGGTCTGTATGTATATAGTCTTCTTTCTGTATTGTGCCTATTACATTAGACCTTTAACTGTACAGCAGATATGACATCTGACTGCACGGTTATTTCAGAGGCCTCCTTTGACACACTTACTCCAGTCTGCTTTGTGCAGATTTAGGGGTAAACCCCTGCTTTTTGACTGTACTGGCTTGTCCTCGCGCCTAGGCGGGCAGGTGCGACCCGCTGTTTGGGTATATGGGCCACGATCTAGACTGACTGTTTTCTTTTTTTCCTTTCTTTTGTTTCTCTTTATTCATATATTCGTTTATGGTCAAATACTTTTGACTTTATTTTTGATGTGCAGTAAACTATGTGAATTATTTAATTTTTTTGGATCATGGGCTTCTGGGATAGTCAGCTAGAAGAATCTATGCCTATGTATGTTTTTGCTATATCTATTGAATTGTTTTTTCTTGATACCTGTTTGCTCCCAGTACTCTTCCTCTATTTTAGGGTGGGTGCAGTGGCAATCACTCCTGGACTGCCCCTAGTGGCCTTGGTCTTACGGGCGAGTGTGTGGGTTTCTTTCAGTTCTGAGGCTCGGTGGTTCGCCCTCCATCCACTTGATGGTGGTGCTGTCCCGCCCTTGGCCGAACTGTCAGAACGAGCGATGCAGGCTTCCCATCCTGGCGCCGTTCGGCAGTACTGCACCTGCATCCTTTTGGCGCATGCGCAGTCTGCACCCAGGACCAGTGACAACATCCACTGGCTGCCAATGTGCGGCTGGGCGGGATGACCGGTTAGACGGCAAGCTATTTAAATTGAGGTGGGATATCTGCCCCCCCATACTATGTATCCTGGTGGTGCTGTGCAGTTGACCCATGTTAAGGTGAGGTTTGTGACTAATTCTGGTCAGTGATTCACTCTGCTATGTCTGGACTCTATAGATTCAACATTAGTGATTTGTTGGTACTTGTTTTTTTGCCATAGGTTTCTTTGAACTCCCTGACTCTTTTCTTGGTCTATCGTGGATGCAATACTGAATTTTGAATGTGAACACTTGGGGTCCTGGTTGATCCTACCTTACAAATTATCTGAAGTGCTCCATTCACTATATCCTATAGCGGGAGCATACCCTGTGAATCTATTGTGATTTTGGAGGCTAACAGATAGCCTCTGGAGCTCCTTTCATAGACCTTATTAGGTTAGTGATCACCAGAATAAGCTGATAAATTCTTTATATATCTCGTCTATATATGATAGGTGTTACATTGGCTGTATTTTTATTGTTTTATTGACAGTATCTGAATAACATATATAGATAGATAGATAGATAGATAGATAGATAGATAGATAGATAGATAGATAGATAGATAGATAGATAGATAGATAGATAGATAGATAGATAGATAGATAGATAGATAGATAGATAGATACACACATACCCTGCCAAAATCCAGTGAATACTTGGTATCCATAATGTCAACATGTGATACTCAAAAAAATTAATTAATTAATTAATATGAATAAATAAATAAATGAATAATATGAAATATAAGTCCCTATAAATCCACTTGGTCAGTCCCAGTGAATGTGCCAAATAAATCCAATGTGAATGGAATGTTGATAAGAAGAACCACAAGTCTC
>NC_138774.1:86847411-86899911 GCF_965119305.1 Pelophylax lessonae
TCCGGAACGCTTTGGGATTCAATAGGTATTCCAGTTTGAAAATTAACCCACCATGTATTGCAGAGCAGTGGGTCCATGTTAATGCAGGTCATACAAGCTACACAAACCTAGCTTCCTTTCACCCCTACACTGCTCAGTTTGGTCACTGGGAGTTGACAGCACCAGTGCTGTTCTGTGGGAGGGAGGGGAATGAGTCACATGTACCATTGGCTCCTGCTGTTGTCAATCAAAGTCATTGACTCATTGAGGAGAAAGGGGGTGGGGCCTAGCCACGGCTCCGTGTCTGAATTGTCACATGGAGCTTCGGCTCGGGTTCTCTCATAGCAAGCTGCTTGCTCTGGGGGCATTTGGATGCAGGAAAAGGCCAGGAGCAATGCAGAGGGACCCCAGAAGAGGAGGATTATTATTTTTAAACACAAAAAAATGAGACTTTAGTATCACTTTTAGCTTTGGCAATAAAATCTGGAAGCTGATTTGTTTCTATGCAGAAGTGAGCCTGATTATGCACTCACCAGCTTTAGTAAAAAAAAAACAGAGTATTCAAATGCATTTGGACACCTGACCATCATGCTTTATTTGAGCTTGTTGGACATTCCAATTCAAAAATTTGGAGTTGGGTTCCCTACCAGTTATGGGTATAACAGCCTGTACTTTTCTGCTAAGGCTTTCCATAAAATGTTAGAGTGTGTTTGTAGAATTAGTTTCGGCTAAATACAAGGTAGCTTGCAATTGCTCTTCCACTGCACCCCTATATATTGTATTTCAGTAAGATTTAGATCAGTGTTTTGTGCAGGCCACCTGAGTTCCTTCACTCAAAACCATGTCTTTATGGACCTGACTTTGTGCACAGGGGCACAGTCCCTCACTGCAACAGCCTTACACAGACTGTTGTCACAAGGCTGGAAGCACTCAATTGTCTATAATGTCTCTGTATGCTATAGCAATACCAATCTGCTTCACTGCAAACACCTGAACTCAGTAATTTTAAGGGGGCTCCACATAATTTGGCAATATGGGCATGTATAACAATCTCAAATAATAGAATGTTCAAGTACCCCATATAGATGTCAGGTGTCTACACACCTATCAGCAATTGGTTTATAATGAAGAATGTAGCAGGAGCTGCCTGATCAGATAAATAAAGCTGCTATGTGTACTGCCAGGGCTTTTTTTCACATTGAATAGGTGCAGGAACTCCCCCCTTCTGAGTCATTCCTTGCCTTTGCCCCCTACCCACCCCTTACCCGTCCCTTGATTCCACCCCCTACCAACCTCCCAGTACCAGCCCTTTTAGAGAATACTGGACCAAGTATTATTTTTTGTTGCTAAAAATTTGTAGGGTATTTGTTAATAATAACAAGAAAAGCATTAAAATAGATCCTCTGCAGCCAGCAACAATAGACCCCACCCCAGCAACAATATATCCCCCCAACAATAATAGATCCCCCTAGCAACAATAGACTAGCTAGCAACAATAGATCTCCCATACAACATTATTCCCTCCCCCAATCAACAATGGATCACCCGTTACAAAATGCCACCCCAGCAACAATAGACCCGCTAGCAACAATCGATCCCCCACACAACATTATACCCCCCCCATCAACAATGGATCACCCATTACAAAATGCCACCCCAGCAACAATAGATCCACCCCTGAAACAATATATCCGAAGCACCAACAACAGATTTCCCAGCAGCCAGCATCAATGGACCCTCGCTCAACAATTGACCCCCGCAGCAACAATAGACCATTCCAGCAATAATAGACCCCCCACACAAAAATAGATTCCTGCCAGCATATTCCAGTACCCATTGCCATTACATTTAGTGCTGGAGGTGCCGGAACTGCGTTCCCCCGCGTTCCCGCTGAAAAAAAGCCCCGTGTCCTGCTATTATCTACTATATTAGATAGTCTAATATTGTGATATGTAATCAAATGTTGCTTTTATTAAATCAATATTTATACGAAACTTCTAATCTTTCCCTGTTCTATTTAATTTAAAAAAAAGGTTCAAAACAGAGTTCAACTTTAATTTCCAAAAGGCAACTTTCTATATGTATTTTAGAACTACAAATGTATAGAAATCAATGTAACTGACTAATTAGGAAGAGACTGAGAAGACTGAGCTTTCCTGGAATCTAGGGAATTAATTATAGACAGCAAGGGTTACAATATATACACAGGTATGTTGTTCAGAACTTTACACTGAATCATTCAATTACTATGAAAAATAAACTACACACACAAGTTTTGTTCTGCTTAGCCGATTGCTACAATTAAACATTGCAATCATGTTTCCCTTGAGAATGAGAACAATATCTTCAAGCAAAAAAAATACAACTTTATTATTGACAATTTTTAAAAGTAAACTTTGATTTTTCTTCTTTTTTTTTGTATTCTTACTAAACTAATCACCTAATTTAACTAATGATAATAATATACTTTTTATCAAGTCATGTTACTATTTTAGAAACCTATATAAAAAGTTTGTATTTGTAAATGTACAAGGTGCAATTATATTTGATCATTTCCTATAAAGATTGAGCTTTTGGCTTAGTAACATGGCAGAGTAATTGTGTTTTACTTTTCTTCTCAGTCAGTGCAATTATATCAATATTACAATCAATATTTTGTGGTCAGTGGATATATTGAAGTCAGTGCATATGTAGGAGCAGTAAGGAGGTATTAGCAATTCAGCTCTGGTAAATGCATATTGTAGGATGCAGAAGTCTAGGGATTACATTACTCCACGTATCTGTTAAGATGCCTTCACAGAGACCTTCATGCACAGTATACTAAAAACAGAACTGCATAAATCTGCATTTTTGCCTCGGAAGTCCAGTTAAAACATTTTTGAAACATTTTTATTTGATTGAAATGATTGTTGTAAATCAGACACATGTTACATATTTTATCATCAAAGGAATATCAGAAGCCCCCGAGCTGCAGGTACCGATCTTCCTTCTGGTTCTTATTATATATATCATCACTCTTTGTGGTAATGTGACCATATTTGTCCTGGTCAGCTTGGATCATCACCTCCACACTCCCATGTATTTCTTCCTCGCCAACCTATCTATTGTGAACATGTCTTCTTCTACAGTCACCCTACATAGGATCCTAGTAAATTTTATCACACAAGATAATACTGTTGGAATCCTTACATTTATGATGCAGTGTTACTTTTTTGGATCATTATCAGGCATTGAACTATTTATCCTGACCGCCATGGGCTTTGATCGATATGTGGCTATATGTAAGCCTTTGAACTATCATTTGGTCATGAATTTTAGAACCTGTAATGTGCTAGCTTCATTCTGTTGGCTGTTAGGTTTTATACAAGTCATTCCTTATTCTGTCCTAATGGCTAATATCTCTTGTTACTCATCCAATGAAATCAACCACTTTTGCTGTGACATTGCTCCTGTAATAGAAATAGCTTGCAGTGATGTCTCTGTTTTGAACACCTTAACCTTTATACAAGGGATACTTGTATTTATCATAACTCCATTTTGCCTTACATTTATTTCCTACCTTTTTATAATTATCGCTATACTAAAAATACCTTCCAATTCTGGTAGACGTAAAGCCTTCTACACATGTTCATCACACCTCACGGTCATTGTACTGCTATACATGACTTTGATTTTACAGTATCCAATACCAAGTAACGGCTTGGGCCCAACAAAACTTTTCTCCTTGTTTAGTGTTGCTATTGTTCCCATGTTGAATCCATTTTTATATAGCTTAAAAAATAAAGATGTGAAGTCAGCTTTTAAAAGAAGAGTGGGATAGAAAAAAAAAATCTCCACTATGAACACAATCTCCATAAACACATAATATTAACTTACTTGGTTTTTGTACTTATTATTTTTTTATATATCGTTATTGCATTTTATAAAGGTAGAAGTAAACTTTTATGAACCCACATATTAGTGACAGGCTAAATGTCTTACTATACTTTGTAGCACCTTTCTCGTATAAGATGCTAGGCACATTTAATTTGCCCTACTCTGTAATCAGAGAAGCTGGGATTGATTGCCTGGGTCTGTTTATGGTTTCACAGGTTTTGGATTTAATTGTTTGCTCCTACCTTTGTATAGAACCTCCAGAGTTAAGGGAAGGAAATTCAAATTCCCAGTATGAATGTTTACCATGCTTTGACTAATATTTTGGGAGGTGTGCCCAGTAGGTGTTCGGAGAGCTGGTAAATAGTCTGGAGCCTGTGAGGAGTTATCTTCCCCTTAGATAGAATGGATCGGTGAGCTTTGGGGGGCTGTTTTGAACTGGATACTGGACTACTCCCCAAGGGACTGAACCTATTGGCTTATCCTGTGTCAGGATTTGGGAGTAGAGTCTTTATCTATGTTGAAAACTATTTCATGGTCCCCAGTTGTGAAGCTACAGACTACTTCAGTCTGCTAAACCACTTCGCTATTATTCAAACTATTTTATAGTCTTCAGCAGTGAGTTATTAGACTGCTTCAGCCAGCTAGATTACCCCATAGTCCCCAGCTGTGAGAGATAGACTTTGTTACTTTGCTGCTTGTAAGAGAAGAGTGTCCTTGACTCACTTTGCTTAATTTTTGGAGTATTCTATACCCCATTGACCATTTCCTGTTAAGTTTTACAAGCAATAAAAAAAATCTTAAAAAGACATCCCCTAGAAAATGTAACCACTTCCCACCTGCCATATAGTTAAATGACGGCGGCAGGGTGGCACTCTCGTTCTGGGTTGATGTCATATGACAGCACCCCAGAACCGTCGCTTTCATGCACAGCGATCGCAGCCCTGTTGTGTTCCTAGGACATGGACTCTTTACCTATGTGATTGCTGTGTCCAATAATAGCCTGATCACATGTACAGTATCTCACAAAAGTGAGTACACCCCTCACATTTTTGAAAATATTTTATTATATCTTTTCATGTGACAACACTGAGAAAATGACAATTTGCTACAATGTAAAGTAGTGAGTATACAACTTGCATAACAGTGTCAATTTGCTGTCCCCTCAAAATAACTCAACACACAGCCTCTAATGTCTAAACCGCTGGCAACACACCCTTAAGTGAAAATGCCCAAAGTGTCAATATTTTGTGTGGCCACCATTATTTTCCAGCACTGTCTTAACCCTCTTGGGCATGGAGCTCACCAGATCTTCACAGGTTGCCACTGGAGTCCTCTTCCACTCCTCCATGACAACATTACAGAGCTGGTGGATGTTAGAGACCTTGCGCTCCTCCACCATCCATTTGAGGATGCTCCACAGATGTTCAATAGGGTTTAAGTCTGTAGACATGCTTGGCCGGTCCATCACCTTTACCCTCAGCTTCTTTAGAAAGGTAGTAGTCGTCTTAGATGTGTGTTTGGGGTCTTTATCATGTTGCAGTACTGCCCTGCGGCCCTGTCTCTGAATGGAGGGGATCATGCTCCGCTTTAGTATGTCACAGTACATGTTGGCATTCCTGGCTCCCTCAATGAACTGTAGCTCCCCAGTTCCGGCAGCACTCATGCAGCCCCAGACCATGACACTCCCACCACCATGCTTGACTGTAGGCAAGACACACTTGTCTTTGTACTCCTCACTTGGTTACCGCCACTCATGCTTGACATCATCTGAACCAAATAGGTTTATCTTGGTGCCTTTAGACCACAGGACATGGTTCCAGTAATCCATGTCCTTAGTCTGCTTGTCTTCAGCAAACTGTTTACGGGCTTTCTTGTGCATCATCTTTAGAAGAGACTTCCTTCTGGGATAACAGCCATGCAGACCAATTTGATGCAGTGTATGTTGTATGGTCTGAGCATTGACAGGCTGACCTCCCACCCCTTTAACCTCTGCAGCAATGCTGGCAGCACTTATAAGTCTATTTCCCAAAGACAACCTCTGGATATGACGCTGAGCACGTGCACTCAACCTCTTTGGTCGACCATGGCGAGGCCTGTTCTGAGTGGAACCTGTCCCGTTAAACCAATGTATGGTCTTGGCCACCATGCTGCAGCTCAGTTTCAGGGTCTTGGCAATCTTCTTTTAGCCTAGGCCATCTTTATGTAGAGCAAAAATTATTTTTTTCAGATCCTCAGAGAGTTCTTTGCCATGAGGTGCCATGTTGAACTTCCAGTGACCAGTATGAGAGAGTAAGAGCGATAACATCAAATTGAACACACCTGCTCCCCATTCACACCTGAGACTTTGTAACACTAATGAGTCACATGACACCGGAGAGGGAAAATGGTTAATTGGGCCCGATTTGGACATTTTGACTTAGGGGTGTACTCACTTTTGTTGCCCGCGGTTTAGACATTAATTGCTGTGTGTTGAGTTATTTTGAGGAGACAGCACATTTAAACTGTTATACAAGCTGTACACTCACTACTTCACATTGTAGCAAGTGTCATTTCTTCAGTGTTGTCACATGAAAAGATATAATAATATATATTCAAAAATGTGAGGGGTGTACTCACTTTTGTGATATACTGTGAATGCAGAAGTGCCATTTATCAGCTCTCCTCGGCTCACACTGACAGAGTGCCTGCCGAGGAGAGCCAATCAGTGCCATCTCCCCACAGGGGAGACCTGTATAGTAGTATAGTGCAGCCCCAGTAACACCAATCAGTGCCTATTAGTGCTGCCTTTCAGTGCCCATCAGCACCGTCCACCCGTGGTGCCTATCAGTGTCCATCAGTGCTGTCTGTCAGTGACGCCTATCAGTGCGGCATATTAGTACCTTCTCATTAGTGCCACCTAATCATTGCGCTTTAGTGCTGCCTCATCAGCGCACAACAGTGAAGGAGAAAAATTACTTATTTACAAAATTTATTGACAGAAACCAAGAAAACCTTTTTTTTTCAAATTTTCAGGCTTTTTCTGTTTTTTTTTTTTTTTAGCAAAAATTAAAAAACATAACAGTGATTAAATACCACCAAAAGAAAGCTCTATTTGTGTGAAAAAATGATAAAAATTGAATTTGGAAATAGAAAAATCCGCGCTTGTGGACAGAGAATAGGGCTGCAGCCTACTTCAAAATATGGCCCAAAGGCTATATTATGAAAGTGTGGGTACAGTGAGGTAAAGTGGCACTGCCTAATATAAGGTGCTAAAGGAATAAAATGTGTTCCAGTGTAAAGTGCTATAGTGTAAATTGAAAGCAAAAAAACAGTGTCAGGCAATTCTACAATTTGTCCACCGGTTGTGGTGTACTAAAGTGTTCGAGTGCAAATGTAAATAAATAAATAATTATGCCAATAGATTTAGGGATATGTGTGTGTGAAAGTATATATGTGTATGAGAACACACTAGGTGTATTGTAACCAATATAAGTAAACTGTGCAATAAAAATGATAAATCACATCTGTGCTGATAATAAATAAATATGACAATAAATAAATATAAATATGGCAATAAATAATGTTCATGCAGCAAATTAATAGTCCCAGAAAACAGCAAAAAGCCGAAATCGGTGAACCAGCAGTCTTTTCTATTGCTGAGTGATTCAGTGGAGTGTAGAAAAAATGATTCAATAATCGGTGAATAACAGAAATTTCAGTGACATTTAAGGTGCTTCCAATCCTTTCGGGGTGATGTGAATGGTGAATAAAAACACACAAGTGCACCCCTCCAATTGCTCCCGCACTCACCGGAGGTATACACCCCTGCAGGGGTAACAAGCCCTATTGCAGCGTAGTCTGTGAGGCTCCTTGAGGAGGGGGGGGAAAGGGGGGGATGTCCCCCTGTTGTACCGGGGAATAGGATCTCCTTTCAAATGATGATGATATGCAAAGAAGAATGTGCCGATATAGTGAAGTACCGTTTAAAATATACTTTATTATAAATGATTAAAAGACAGGTACTCACATAAGTTCAGTAGTAACAGGCAACAGAAGCAGTAGGGGCCGCGAGTCGCACCTGACGCACCTGATGACGTCAGCTCTGATGAAACGCGTCGTACGCGATAACGTCATTTCCGCCCCACTGCAACGCAGATCCGGTCGCTGAAGCGCACAGCGTCCTGGAAGCGGCTGCCAGCGAGGGACTCGCGGCCCCTACTGCTTCTGTTGCCTGTTACTACTGAACTTATGTGAGTACCTGTCTTTTAATCATTTATAATAAAGTATATTTTAAATGGTACTTCACTATATCGGCACATTCTTCTTTGCATATCATCATCATTTGAAAGGAGATCCTATTCCCCGGTACAACAGGGGGACATCCCCCCCCTTTCCCCCCCCTCCTCAAGGAGCCTCACAGACTACGCTGCAATAGGGCTTGTTACCCCTGCAGGGGTGTATACCTCCGGTGAGTGCGGGAGCAATTGGAGGGGTGCACTTGTGTGTTTTTATTCACCATTCACATCACCCCGAAAGGATTGGAAGCACCTTAAATGTCACTGAAATTTCTGTTATTCACCGATTATTGAATCATTTTTTCTACACTCCACTGAATCACTCAGCAATAGAAAAGACTGCTGGTTCACCGATTTCGGCTTTTTGCTGTTTTCTGGGACTATTAATTTGCTGCATGAACATTATTTATTGCCATATTTATATTTATTTATTGTCATATTTATTTATTATCAGCACAGATGTGATTTATCATTTTTATTGCACAGTTTACTTATATTGGTTACAATACACCTAGTGTGTTCTCATACACATATATACTTTCACACACACATATCCCTAAATCTATTGGCATAATTATTTATTTATTTACATTTGCACTCGAACACTTTAGTACACCACAACCGGTGGACAAATTGTAGAATTGCCTGACACTGTTTTTTTTGCTTTCAATTTACACTATAGCACTTTACACTGGAACACCTTTTATTCCTTTAGCACCTTATATTAGGCAGCGCCACTTTACCTCACTGTACCCACACAAAAATTGAATTTGGGTAAAGTTTTGCATGACTGCGCAATTGTCATTCGAGTATGACAGCGCTGAAAGCTGAATAGGGGGTGAATGTGCCCAGTATTGAAGTAGTTAATGAGCCGGAGTGAATGAACTGTTGCCAATGTGACTGGTGGCCTCTGTACTGTTTTAAAAAGAGCCAGTTAATTACAGTGGGGTTAGCCCTGCAACTTCAATCTGAGTTAATGGCAAGACTGGTATGTTTGACAGACAGGATACCCTATTGCAGTGATGGTGAACCCCAGATGTTTTTGAACTACATTTTCCATTATGATCAACTACACTGCAGAGTGCATGAGCATCATGGGAAATGTAGTTCCAAAACATCTGGGGTGCCAAGGTTCACCATCACTGCCCTATTGTATTGCAGAAGTCAGTAACGGGCCCACCTCTATGTTAGACATTCATATTATCATTTAGGTGTTGATGCAGAAAAATAATGAAGAAGCAATTGAATTGTGGCATCATGGGAACAGACCTCTATCTGTGAAAAAGACAGCGGGAGAGAAGCAGAAAGTGTTAGAGCATAAAAGCATATCTTAACCCAGGAGCAGAAATAAAATCTATTGGGGGCATGGCCTGGAGCAGCATGGAGTAGGAAGTTAGTGACTAGAGCTCTGCCGGCTGATCATCCTGTTACCCCTTTCATCCTACATCCCGGGCCCCAATTTCGGCTCCACGGCATCCTACCTGTGTCCTGACACCCCAGGTACCATGTCACCTCCGAAAAAATCCGCAGACACCGTGGCGAAGCTCGATAAATTCCGCCGGCAGGAGAAGGACAGTGCTTCCCAAGATGGCACCGAGGCGGGAGCGGGAGGGAGCGTGGCGGCTGCAGACAGTACCCGTGTCTTAGATGTGATTTCTGTATGCCAGGCTTCCCTCACGGCCAAAATTGAGGAGATCAAGGTCGATATTTCCCTGATCCGCCAAGACCAGCAGAAGCTGCGGGACCGGGTCGGAGAGGCCGAGCATAGGATCAGCGGTGTGAAGGATTCCCTGCCCCCCCTGCAGCATGTCTCTGATCGCCTTCAACTCCAGGTGAGCCAGCTTTTAGTCAAACAAGACGATATGGAAAATAGGCTGAGACGCTGCAATGTCAGGCTGATTGGTCTCCCGGAGGGGGCAGAGGGCAGGGATCCGGCTGATTTCCTAGAATGTCTCCTGACAGATACTGTATCTATGGACGGGAGGCCTTCTCCCCCACATTCACCGTGGAACGTGCCCACCGTTTATCGGGGAAACCCCCTCCTCAGGGAGCACCCCCCCGCACCTTTATTGCTTTATTGCCAAGATGTTAAACTATAGAGACAGAGACACCATTCTACGATTGAACAGGGAAAAGGGTAATATTCCTTTTGGGAATGGGAGGATTGCGATCTTCCCCGACTTTTCGGCCGAGGTGCAAAAGAAGAGTAAGACCTTTCTTGAAGCCAAGCGCAGATTCCGTGTCAAGAACATCAAATATGCAATGTTGTTTCCTGCCCGCCTGCGAGTTGAGGGGGGAGACAGAGTTAATTTCTTTGATGACCCTGAGGCTGCAATATCGTGGCTGGAACGCCTGGACACTCGGAACTGAACTCCCCTCTTGCTCGTTTTTTTTTTTTTTCTACTGCCTGCAGGTGACTAACTTGTCCGCAATATCCTCATATGATCATCTTTTTCCAGGATAGGGGTTCCTGCACCCCTGTTTGGAAGGTGACTATGACTGCTCCTGTGTTGGATTGAACTGCCCAACTTGTATCCTGCTCGGTTACTTGTCATCCCTCCTTTTTTCTAGCCTGGTCTGGAGGAGGACCTTGTCGTTCTCCAATGTGCCTTGATTTTCTCCTATGCCTGTATTTCCCCCTCCATGCCTACCTTTTCCCGTCTATTGCCTCAATAATCCTAGCCACTCTCTGCCTTCTCTGCTTTCTCCTTATACTACGACCCTGTGTGAGCTGGTGGATGCTGCTGCCCGTGGTTTCTGGCCGGTGGGCGCTAGTCCTCTTTTCTTCTTTTTCCTTTCTTCCTACATACTTAACCACTTGCCTACTGTGCACTTAAACCCCCTTCCCATCCAGACCAATTTTTAGCTTTCAGCGCTCTCACACTTTGAATGACAATTGCGCGGTCATGCTACACTGTACCCATATGAAATTTTTTAATTTTTTTCACACAAATAGAGCTTTCTTTTGGTGTTATTTAATCATCTCTGGGTTTTTTATTTTTTACAAAAAAAAGAAAAAAGACAGAAAATTTTGAAAAAAAAAAGTTTTCCTTATTTTCTGCGAGTAAATTTTGAAAATAAATACATTTTTGTCCTTCACTGATGTGCGCTGATGAGGCGGCACTGATGGGCACTGATAGGCTGCACTGATGGGCACTGATGAGGTGGCACTTATGGGCACTGATGAGGTGGCACTTATGGGCACTGATGAGGAGGTACTAATATGCCACACTAATGAGCACTGATAGGCGGCACTGATAGGCGACACTGATGAGCACTGATAGGCGGCACTGATGAGCACTGATAGGCGGCACTGCTGGGCACTGAGAGGTGGCACTGCTGGGCACTGAGAGGTGGCACTGAGAGGTGGCACTGCTGGGCACTGAGAGGCGGCACTGACGGGCGGCACTGATGGGCACTGATAGGCGGCACTGATGGGCACTGGTGGATGGCACTGATGGACACTAACGGGTGGCACTGATGAGCACTGATGGGCGGTACTGATAAGCACTGATGGGCAGCACCATCAGTGCCCACACTCAGTGCCCATAGTGCTGCCAGTCAGTGCTCATCAGTGCCTAGATGAGCAGGCACTGATGGGCACTGACTGGCAGCACTATGGGCACTGATGGGGGGCACTGATGGGGGGCACTGATGGCGGGCACTGTGGGCACTGATGGTGGGCACTTTGTGTATGTTTTTTACCTTGTGTAATCAGGGCACTGGTGATCAGTGCCCTGATTACATTCTTCTGTGTCCCCGGTGGCTCATCGGCTCTCCTCCTTCCTCACACTGCAGTCTCCGTGTGAGGAAGGAGCGCTGGCGATGAGAGATGATCTCATATGTTTACATATGAGATCATCTCTCATTGCATGGGCCGATCACGTGGTAAATGGCCGCTGTGATTGGCCATTTACCACTATCTGTGATTGGCTGTGTCCAAGGGACACGGCCGACACAGATTTTCCCCGATGCGCACTCGCGAGAGCGCGCGGGGAGCCTGTGTCTGGGAGGCCATTTAAAGACGGCCTCCCGAAAATTAGAATCCGCGCTGCAGCCGTCTTTCGGCTATAGCGCGGACCGGAAGTAGTTAAATTTATTTTTCTCCTTCTTTTCCTCATCTTGTTTATTTTCCTCCTTTCTATTGCTTCTGGGGGTCCCCCCCTCCCTCTTTTTCTCTTTTTCTATTCTAGTATTCATTTTCTCGATTGCTGGCTTTTCCTACGTTTGTGCCTTGCTACCCAGCGAAGTTTCGCCTGAAGGCTCTGTGACAGACAGAGCTGTGCACCAACCACCCCTCCACTGTCTGTGGGGGCCTATGCTCAGATTGTTGTTTTTCTGGGTCAGATGCCGGACCTGCTTTTTCTTTTTTTCTTATGCTGCTTTTTACTTTTTTACGTTTTTCAGGTCCAGTTTTTGCTGTGGTTGGATATGGGAATGGTATGCCCGCACATGTTTGGGTTGGTGCAGGGCGGGTGGGGGGAATTGTTTTCTTTATTGTTCACATCTGATCAGTATTTGTGGGAATGTATATTGATTATCCTGTTATGTTTTTTACGACTATTTGCATTATTTCAGGAACAGCTGTATTTGTGCCTGACCGAGGCTACTCCCTTAAAGAAATTTATGGTTTTCCTTATTGTGGGTCGAACGGGACGCCCAAGGCTCTTGTGCTACTTGCTTCCCCTAGAACCTAATGGCCCAACTTAAATTCCTGCCATGGAACGTCCGAGGCTTGGGCGACAGAATTAAATGCTCCGCGGTGTTTGCCTTTCTCAAAAGCCAGCGTGCGGATGTGGTGGTGCTGGTAGAGACCCACCTGGAGGGCCGACTCCAGATGGCACTTCGCCGCCCGTGGATCGGCTGGACGTTCCATTCTATGTTCACTTTCCATTCTCGAGGCGTGGCCGTACTTGTGGCCAAGTCGGTGCATTTTGAGCTTCGGGGATCCCTACTAGACCCTCAGGGTAGATATGTATTTCTCTCTGTGCTGTTATATGGGGAACCTTTCCTACTTATTGCGTATTATGTGCCCCCCCCTTTCTCGTCCACTATCTTTACCGAAGGCCTAGATTTTATGTTGTCGAACCCCCACATTCCAGTAATCTGTATGGGGGACTTCAATAATACCCTGAACCCCTCCCTGGACAGACTTCACACAGTGCCTCCGCCTTCCCCTTTACCCACCTCGACTAGATTTGCTAGACTGTTGACGGAATTTAACCTGTTTGACACCTGGAGAGCTAGATACCCTGACAAAAGAGCCTACTCCTGTTACTCCTCTGCTCGTCAGTCCAAGTCTCGTATAGACTTTATTTTGGTCTCCCCCTCCCTTCTCCCACGCTTGCTAGCTGCTGGATTTTCGGCTCGTGGTTTATCGGATCACTGTCCTTATTGGGTGCAAATTGGATTTGGCCAGGACCGTCCCCTCCCGGCATGGAGGCTCAACCCTCAATGGCTTGGGCTTCTTCCGGCGGAGGCAGATGTGGCGTTGGTTTGGCGACAGTTGTTCGCGGACAATGACCATTCTGCCTCCCCGTCAGTGGTCTAGGAAACGTTTAAGCTCCATGTCCGATCCCATTTAGCGACTACAATTAACAAACTTAAATCTGACTCTTTGGAGAGCTTTAACAGTGCCCTACGTAATTTGGCCACGGCGGAGCAAGCCTTCCAGGCGGCCCCGACGCCGGAGGGTGCTGCGCAGCTTAAGCTAGTCACTAGAGTGGTAGCGCAGTTGGAGTATGACAAGGCCCGAAGGAAGCTGTTTTTCCAAAAACAGAAACTGTTTGAGCATGGGGAGCGAGCAGGTAAGCTTCTGGCTTGTTTGGTACATTGTGAGGATAGACCCCCTGTGGTGATTAGGTTGCACTCCACGCAGGGAACCCTAGTTACTGACACTAAACTGGTGGCTGACTCATTCTGGGTGTTTTTTCAGGATCTCTACACTTCCACGGCCCCGGCGGATGATTCTCTTATGAATGCCTTTCTGGACTCTGTGACATTTCCCCAGTTGACAGCCGAGCAGGTTGAGTCTCTGGAAGCCCCGCTCACGGTGGAGGAAATCACGGAGGCCATATCGCGGTTCTCGAGAGCTAAATCACCCGGCCTCAATGGCCTCCCGATAGAATTCTATTCTATGTATGCTGAAGACCTGGCCCCACGCTTATTAGCATTATTTGAGGATATTTTTGAGACCTTTACTCTACCCCCGTCCATGAGGGAGGCTCTGGTGGTTCTGATACCTAAGCCTGGTAAGGATCCACAGCGCCCAGAGTCCTACCGGCCCATATCTCTCCTCCAAGTGGACATTAAAATTTTGGCAAAAATCTTGTCCATTCCGGTTAACACGATTATCCTCTCTTTGATCCACACTGACCAATCGGGCTTTATGCCCCGCAGGAATACCTCATTTAATCTGCGAAGGCTATTTATGAACCTACAGGCCACTCATGATAATGTGGGAGCCAGGGTGGTGGTGTCCTTGGACACCGCCAAAGCCTTTGACTCCGTGGAGTGGAGATTTCTTTGGAGATGTCTGGAGGGATATGGCTTTGGCCCGCACTTTGTCCGCTGGGTGCAGGTCCTGTGCCAGGCCCCGGTGGCCAGAGTGTTGGCCAACGGCTGGACGTCTGATAGCTTCCCTCTTAGCAGAGGGACGCGCCAGGGCTGTCCACTGTCACCGCTCTTATACGCCTTAGTGGCGGAACCTCTAGCCATTGCTGTTAGGGATCACCCGGATATAGTTGGCCTACGTGTTTGGCCCCTGGAGGAGAAGATCAGTATGTACGCTGATGATAAGTTACTGTTTCTCGCGGACCCTGGGACCTCTCTACATACCGCACTCTCCCTGATCGGCCGCTACAGCCAATTCTCAGGTCTGAAGATCAACTGGGACAAGTCCCAAATTTTGCCTATTGATGATATCTCATCGTTCCCCCACAGTCCTGAGTTCCCCTTATGTAGAGTAGACCGCATTAAATACTTGGGGGTTCAGGTCACGGCAAAGCCGACCGACTATGTCTCAGATAACTTACTACCCCTCCTTACTATGGTTAAAGCACTGACTCAGACATGGGCTAGATTGCCGCTGGGGGTAATGGGTTGAGTCAACCTGATAAAGATGGTGTTGCTTACTAAACTGCTCTATGTGCTGTGGCATTCCCTGATCTATCTTCCGCTCCGGTATTTTCTCCAACTGGAGTCCCTCCTTAAGCCGTTTGTCTGGGGATCCTCCAGGCACAAACTGTCCTGGCGGAAGCTGAAGAATGCTACCACTCTGGGGGGGATGGCTCTCCCTGATTTTAATTTATATTATATTGCAGCGCAATTATCCCATTTTTTCCATTTTAATTCCTCCGACAAGGATAGATTCCTAGCGCTCCTTGCGCCGTCTCGGACTCATGCACTCACAGATCCACTATCTCTTATTGTCTCGGGTGTTCGGGGGGCGGACCACAGGGATGGTCGGACTTCGATGTTATATCAATACAGGAGGTTATGGGACGTTGTCTCGAGCAAACTGGCTCTCCCTGGTCTTCATGAATACACCCCATTGTGGTTCAATGCGTCCCCCCCTGAATTCCGAACTATCCCCGATGTGCATGTCCGGGTTCAACACGGAATAATCTTCTTGTCTCATATCCTTACGAACGGGACCCTTAGGAGCTTTGAGTCCCTCGCCGGTCAATTTCATCTTCCCCGCCATATGCTCTTTCGGTACCTTCAGCTATGTCATGCATTCCAAACGCAGTTTCCTCAATCGTTACCTGATCTGTCCCCGGTCTCTGTGCTTGAAGTAGTCAGCTGCTCGGACCCTAGTCACCTCATCTCGATTTTATACACCATGCTACACGAGTCGGCCTCCACGGTTCTTGCATATACGCCTAAGGCTAGGTGGGAGGAGTATGTGGGTCACCTGGAGGACGACGAGTGGAGTGACGCTCTAGATATCTGTAAATTGGTCTCCTCTAAATTGTCCGACCGCCTTATGCAAATATACATCCTCCATCGTGCATACCTTACCCCCCTATTGACAGCCAAATACCGACAGGACGCCACAGACAACTGCCCTATGTGTGGCCAGGAGCGGGGAACTTTTTCTCATTTGCTGTGGAGCTGCCCGGAAGTCCAAGGTTACTGGGCTCAGATAGTTAAATTTCTTCACGACACTATGGGCTCCCCCCTCTCGCTGTTCCCCAAACCGTGTTTATTGGGAATTTTCCCTGATACCAGCATGAATAAATTTACTACTATTGTTTGCATGAAACTTTGTTCCCCGCCCGGAAACTGATAGCAAGACGCTGGATGCGTGACAGACCCCCTACCTTTCATGACTGGCTCAGGGAAGTTAATGCTACTGTACCATACAAGAAATTACTGTACACACGTCGTGGTTGCCCCACAAAATTTAATAAGATATGGGATAGGTGGACACAGGCCCCAGAGACATGTATTTAATTTGGGACCTCATCTCCTATTGCCATGAAGTTAGGTTGGTCTACCAGCCATCTGATGTATGTCTCGGTCTTCTTGCCTTATGTCATGTAATTGTTGCATAACCAATGACGCCTCCTCAAGTTACACTTCACACTGAATTTGCGAATATGCATTTTTGATCCTCATGCCCAGCTGTACTGTTCAATGATTATTTCACTATCTGTGGATTAATGCATTACCCTGTTACTGTTGTTTTCACTTATTTGTTCAATAAAGAACCGTTTGATTAAAAAAAAAAAAAAGAAATAAAATCTATTGCATCTTACCAGTCCTTAGAGGTAGTGGCTGCATTACTTTTTTTTTAAAGGCCTTTTTCTCTTTATTTTCACTTGGTGATCCTGCCAGCCATACACTTCCTGCCCTATGATGACAAGGCTGTATTTATGGAGGAGCAATGTTGTCACCCTAGAAAGGAATTTTGTTAGGACTACAGAACATCTCCCCCATCCCCATAACATAGCATGAGATATTCTGTTCTGTCATCACAAAGAGTTAGCACAAATGCTAACTATTTCACTTTCAAAAGAGTATTTAGCAAACTAAAAGTAAAAGTGTACAAAAACGTTAATTGTTAGGGTTAGGGGTAGAACTACAGATCATGGGGCCCCACAGCAAAATCTTGATGGGGCTCCCCCAGTAACCTCCTTACTGTCACTGATCTTAACATAAAGTAGTATGTCTAAATTAGGGAAAGATAGCAGGAAAGCTGGCATTAAAAAAAAAAAAAAAAAAAAGATTTGGTAGCATGAACATCACAATATTTTATAATATGACATAACTGTTAGTCCTCCTGAACACAATTATACTATAACAAAAACGTATTTAACATTTTTTCTTTCTTTTTTTTCCCCAATTTAGCTGAGGAAACACTTTGGGGTTTTTACATCCTGAGGAAGACTGCATTGGACATACAGGGTTAGTTTCAGTGCTGTACATAAAAGGTTAGTTTACCTTTACCGTAAAGCTGCAGATAAAGTGGAGTCTGCAGATAAAATCAAACTGTGAAGCTCTGACTAATGCTGGCCATACACTATACGAAAAATCGTTCAAACTCATTTTCCAAAAACAAACACTCGGCCATGAGAGCAAACGATCGTGCCATCATGTAATGACCGCAAAATCGCTCAATGGACATAAATTAATCAATTTTTTGTTTGTTTTTTTCACATATACCTAGTGCACACAGCTTGGACGAGAAACACATTAACATTTCAATTTATTGTTCGTTCGGCAGAAAATTTCTAAACCCGTCCTTTGTTTTTTTGTCTCAAAAACGTCACAACCGATTACCGTTTCGTGCCCATTAACTGGCCGAAAAATGAAAGAACTGTCCAAATGACTGAATTTGTCATATAGTGTATGGCCAGCATAAGGTTTAATAATGCCTTTGCTATAGGTGTAGGCCTGTTTGCTTCCCTAATGAAGCCTGACTGTAATACTCCCAGGACATTGTTAGGGTTCTTTCACACGAATGATCCGATCAGATCCGCCTGTCAGTTTTTTAGGCGGACCGGATTGGATGCTCCATGCATCCCTATGGGGCAGTGAATGTCAGTGGAGACATCTCCGCTGACACCTGCTGCTATCCGATTCCGATCCTGTCCGTGAAATCCAGATGGATGGAAACCCTATTTTCCATCTGTCCAGTGGATGGGATCGGATGAGAACGGACAGGCGGTCCGTTCTAATCCGATTCCCCCATAGAGGATCACGGGGATCTAACAGCTCCATCTCTGCACACAGATCGGAGACGGAGCTGTCATTCACCTGCTCAGCGGGGATCGGCGGATCGATCCCAGCTGAGCAGAACAGAGTCCGCCAGCGAAGGCGGACCGTGTGAAAGGACCCTTAGGATGTTGCTGAGTGAGGCCTAGTCATCACTGGTCACATCCACCGTTAAAGGAGCGAGCTCTCAAATTTGAGCATCAATGTAGAGCAGGGGTCTCCAAACTTTGGCTCTCCAGTTGTTCAGTAACTACAATTCCCATCATGCCTAGTCATGTCTGTGAATGTCGGAGTTTTACAGTGTCTCATGCGATGTGTAGTTCCACAACAGCTGGAGGGCCGTAGTTTGGAGATCCCTGGTGTAGAGGAAGACTATGTGAGAGGGTTTGAATCAGAGAAAGAGCTTACTCCTGTGATGGAGGAGATGAACAGTAACGACCAGGACTCGCTTAGCAATGTCCTAGCAACATCCTGGGAGTCAAGCTTGGGTAGGTATGTAAATGGTCTACACATACAGTATTGCAAGGGCATTTTTCAACTTTAGTAAAAACTACACACTTTGTTTTTTTATCTACAGGTGCCCCTGATCTGCATAGGCATTTGTAAAGGTGAACTAACCCTTTAATCAAAGAGAGAGGAGTTCTAACGTTAGGCCAATATGGTGTGCGAGTTGTCAGCTCTATGGCTGGGTCCCGGTGCAGCCAAAAGACCTTTAAATTGCAGTAAATGCCAGAATTTGACTGTATACTTGCAATGCTTTATTCATAAAAATATGACAAGTTTATGATAAACCTACACTACTTAGACAACTATACAAATTCCCCTTACTGCACAAACAACAAAGGGGATCTGTGACTAGCAAAATATAACATATAAATTACAAATGAGCAGCCGCTTGAGCAATCTGTGACAGTAGATGCAAGAATTGTGATAAATATATGAAGCAGTGCTAAAAAAATTAAACTCAAGATTGTAAAACCACAACAATGTTAAAATCTAATGACAACAAACTTATTAGGTGAAAAACGTGTATAAAGAAATTACACTAAATATATAAATAGTGTCCATAAGAGCCCATACACAAGGGCTAAAAATGAAAAATATATGAGAAAAAGGAAAGTCCAAATGAATGAAATCGTCCATGATTCACTTGCTACACCACAAAAAAAATGAACTCAAGATTTGTAGTGCTTTCACCACCAGGTGACACCAAGTATTGAAGCCTCTGACGGGATTCTGTGGACCATCAAATATTATGGTCAAATACGCGTGTCATATCTCCTAGAAAAGGGAAAAAACCAAAGCGACAAATGTGATCCAGTCAGGTTTGGTTCATCAGCAGGATAAAAAATAAAAAGCATATACGCCCACAGTGTAACCCAGAAAAAAACATTTATTCCAAAAAAAAAAAGTGAAACTTGTAAAGGGAATCACGCTAAGCAAATCCTTGGGTAATAGGTGTAAAAAAACTTGCATATAGCAATAAAAACAGATACAATTGCTCTCCCAAAAATCAGCAGACTGTGTGGATGCACCGGACTCTACCGTCGGTCAACAAGCATGCGTGATGACGAAGCGCAGTAGCCATGCCCAACTAGTTTCGTCAAAGAAATGACATCATTGGGTGACTAGCAACAAATATAATACAAACAAACTAGCAAATATTTGACAAGATTATAATAAATCTGCACTACTAAGACAACTACACAAGTTTTACTTACTGCAAAAACAACAAAGGGGATCTGTGACTAGAACAACCATTTTCAGCCTCCTCCTGTATGTCTGATTTCAGCTCTTTTTGAATTAAAATGTCGGGGGGGGGTACAGGATTGGTCTCATTAGCAACCTCTGCAATGCTCTCCCCAAGCTCCCCAGCGACTGTGCATGCTGCTATGGCTATTGTCATTCCCCTGGTTAGGGTTTGCATATACGTTAACCACTTCAATACAGGGCACTTTCACCCCCTTCCTGCCCAGGCCAATTTTCAGCTCTGTCACACTTAGAATGACAATTGTGCGGTCATGCAATACTGTACCTAAATGAAAATGTTATGTTTTTTTCACAGAAATAGAGATTTCTTTTGGTGGTATTTAATCACAGCTGGGTTTTTTATTTTTTACTAAAAAAAAAAAAAGAAAATGGACAGACAGAAAATTTTGCACGTCCGTGCAATTGTCAGTTAAAGTAACGCGGTGCCGTATTGCAAAAAAGTGGCCTGGTAATTAAGTGGATAAAACCTTTCAGTCTAGAAGTGGTTAAGGACCTGGCTCCCTGGTTTGGAGCGCTTTTTGCAAGTGGATAGTGCAGGGAAAGGTATCCTGTCTGTTGAGATGAGAGTAGCACTATGTCATAAACCATTCTTGCGCTGTTTGACAACTCATGAAGTAGCAGCATACATGCTATTTCCACCCAAAAAAACAAAAACGCTCTTTATACTTCTACTATATCCTTGTGAGCAAGCCTATTAGGTGTTGAAACACATATATAGGGGAGTGTATTTTTTATTTTTTTGGTAGGGGACTCTTTTTTGGTAGGGGACCCCTCCCACTGTTATCACAATTCAGCCAAATCCACTGTTCTCCACGGCGTGCTGTGTGAGCTGCATTACTACTGTGGGATTATATATAGTGAGGCGCTGCTACTGGTTGATCACCACAATAAATAAATAAATGAAGCTGTATTGGATGTTTGCTTGGTGCAATAATACAAATATTAAATGAATGAATTTGAAAAATACAAGTTTTATACACTGCATTACTACTGTGCTTGGGGCGCCCTCAGCCTTTTACAATCTTTTACAATCTTAACATCATCCCTCCCTCCCTGTCACTTCCTGTTAGATGAACTGAAAGCACTAACCTTGTTCTTCGTTCCAAGCTAATACCCATGTAAAGGTGATGAAGAGAGGAAGATATGTTTGTAGTCCATATCAGGAAAGCATCCTCTGTGACAACCATGGTTCTTTCCATAAAGTCGATGGAACTTAACCACTCAAGGACAAGAAGGGTGCTACCATGGTTAGACTTACATTTGGAAGGATTGGGAAACAGAGATTTCGGGCACAAAAGTTTTGTTAAAAAGATTTCTTTTATTCAATACAAAACTAAATATTTTAAAATCATAGAAAAATACAGGCAAATGATTGTGTATTAAGGACACAATGAGACCACATAACAATGGTCTATGTTGTACAATATCTCAGTGCATAGCACTTATAAAAGTCAATTTACATACAGTTCAAAGTACAAGATCATTAGTAGTCATATAATCCTTGGAAACGTATTACTTGTTATCAGAAGAACCGCCGACGGACACCCAAGCAGTATGGTGCCGGTCAGCAGGGTCGACTGAAAATATAAGTTAACATTCACCATGTAATATATGACCTTTGCTCGACATGTTTCGCTTTCTTAGACAAAAAAGCTTCATCTGGAGCATATCATTTCTTTGTCTGTGTGAGAAATAACAATATTTAGATAGATTACATATATGTGTTACCTCATTTTCAGTATGTTATAATTACAATTGCATATCATTTATCTTTCCTTTTAATTACATATAATCGTCTTACACATCTCAGATAAGTCCTTCTATTTTTGCAGTATCAACACAATATAACATTGGGTCTTAAGTTGCATTCAGACACTAGAGGAGTTTAGGGGAAAGAACGGAGGTTGCCAATAGTGAGTATATGTGGGGATCCATGCTGTAGTTATAGTATAAGCATGTATATCCTATTTATATACCTGGTAAATGGACAGAAAAATGTATACATACCTGTACATATAGTAATCAGGCACATATCTTAATCTCCATAGAGAATTCTTTAACGAGGAGGACTGTGCGTTTTGGGAAGCTCAGAAAGGCAATGTATAGTGACATAGTAGTGAGGGTAGTCACTCCATGTCTCATATCTGGGTGGATGAGAGCAGAAAAAACAATGTTTCTCAGAGTAGTAAGCGTTTTAATTCTATGATATCACTTTAAGGGAAAGCCCATAGGAATGCCACACCATAAGCTCAAGTGTTCTAAAGTGATAGAGTCAGTGTGCCTCATGCTTGTTATAAGAGTGTGTAAGTACCTATAGAGCCCATAGAACATCTGCCCTAAACGGGGGGGGGGGCAACAGAAAAGACACATAGTCATTCTGGACCGTAAGAGAAGACAGGTGCCATGCGTTTATAAACGATTATACACCAACATACAGAGTTTACCCATTCGTATATGGGTTACCCCTATAATAAAATATATATCATGTATATTGATTTGCTTTCACACACATATGTGAATATGTGTGTGTAATCAATTTCGTATCCGGCCCACCCTCCTCTATAATAGTAGGGGGGTGACCAGGGTTTATATATAGATAAGCAGTTGCTACATGAGGTCCAAGATGAGTACATGCAAAGCGTACTTAGAATAAACATAGGTAATAAACATAGTAGTAAATATATATAGAGTGCCACCCAAAATGATAGATCGCTATGCAGTACAAAAGTTCCAAACATACACAGACACCTTAGCAATGCTCACCAAACTTAGGAAGGACCAGAGCTTAAATGTAGGGAGCGTGTCTCCTCTGCTTGTATGTCGGCTGTTAAGCATAGTAAAATTAAGGTGAATTCCCGGATATCATAAAAGTGTACTGTTACAGTATTAATACTGGCCATATAAAGCTTACCCCTTGCCACGCTGTTCCCAGCTTCCGCACAGTCCTCACCGGATGGGGAACCTCCACCATACCAGGGCTTGTAAATGGCGCCCTTAAGTAGCATGGATCCCGGGTGGTTCGTCAAACGGACGTCACCGCCCCGGCCACTCCCACCGGACATCGCTCGAGAGCCAGCGCGGGGACACCCCGGCGAGGCTCTCGGCTTAGTCACAGGTGTATGCAGACTATACAGAGGCAGGAAGTGCCTCCGCAGTCCGCTCAGGTGCCACAGGAAGTTCCGCCCGGAAGGGGCGGGACTAACCTGCGGCCTATCTGGCCGCACATATCTCACTGATGAGGCCGACCTCCATGCTTACCCACACTGCCCCCACAGGATCGGTCCGCAATTACATGAGAATTCTAATTGCCTGAAATGAAAAAACAACACAACAAAGACAGACATTATATATTTAAAAAATACAGATATAAAAGCATATTTCACTAAGGTACAAAGATGTTCCTGGTGAAACCAGGAGATATATATCGGTAACATATTTGTTTATCAAAAATTATTCTATAACCATGTTTATTTTTTGACATTAACCACTAGTAAGGGCTTCAATAGTAACAGCCCTAATGAAAGAACAGGGGCTGAACTGCCCCCTACTAGAAACACTTCCATACTCCAAACCCCAAGAGAAAGTTGCATATTTTGACTTATTATAAATCCTCAAGATTATAATATTGATGAGATAGGGATTATAGCACAAAAAACTGTTTGTTATAAATAAGAAAGGAAGAGGGGTATATGTGCCATAAGACCTATTTAATGTGAAGAGGTATCAGAATAATTGAATATATGTATATACGGGGGGAGGATGACCACGCCAAAACCAAGCCGACACCCTGACCCATATATCCCACAAAGGGCCATTATCGTAACCCGAGTATACTACTCGAGGTCAAATTAGGTCTGTTGGCATTAGGTAAGCAAGGAAACCTTCACAGAAAGGGTTTGTACGACTGTGTTTCATTTAACCCAGGTCTATAAGTGGCATTGAGACGCTCTATCCAGAGAGTTTCTCTCTGGAGAATTTTTTTGTCCCAGTTGCCACCTCGAGGATCTTGAGGAATAACCTCAAGCACATAAAATCTTGCCTTTTTGGGATTGAACCTGTGGTATAGGTCAAGGTGTCTGCTCACGGGCGTGATCATCCTTCCCCCTGCTGATACGTACACATGGTCATTTATCCTTTGGCGTAGCTCTCTTATAGTTTTACCTATATAGAACATGCCGCAGGTGCAATGCATCATGTATACCACTCCACGTGTGCTACAGTCGGCTCGAAATTTTGGAGCAAATGTCTCCCCATTAGGTAAAGTGTATTCAGTATTCTCCTCTATCCAAGGACATAAAGCGCATTTGCGACATTTATAAGTACCTCTACCTGTGGTTACTTTATTTCTAATGGGTTGATAGTGGCTTGTTGTTAGTTGATCTCTTAAAGATCTTGTTCTCCTGAAAACAATTTGGGGATGTTTGCCCACGTATTTGTTTATAACTGGATCGTCACGAAGAAGATGCCAGTTCCGTTCAAGAATATCTCTCAATACTTTTTCATGAGCGGAGTATTTGGTTATTAGTTTAACTGTCGATTGCGTATTTGGAGGTTTGGCTCTAAAGATGAGGCTGTTTCTATTTTGAGAAAACGCTTTGTTGAAAGCTGTTCTCAACAGACGCTTACTGTATCCACGAGCCATTAGGCGTTCTCGTAAAAGGTTAGCCTGTATTTTGAAATCCTTATCAGATGTGCAATTACACCGTAGGCGTATGTATTGGGCATATGGAATACTACGTATAAGTGCCCCTGGGTGGGCGCTAGACGCATGTAATATTACATTCCCTGACGTCTCCTTTCTGTATAGGTTAGTCGTCAGGTGTCCATCCACATGTTTGAGTACCGTTAGGTCAAGGAAATTAACACTCGAGTCACTGGTGGTAGATGTTAACTTCAAGTTGAAGTCGTTTATATTTAGTTGGGCAATAAACTCATCTAGCATTGATTTTGAACCTGTCCAGACAGCAAAAATGTCGTCTATATAACGAAACCAGATTGCCACAGAGGAAAAAAAATGGGATAAATTTTCATCTGATGTGATTTGTCGCTCCCACCCCCCCAGGTACAGGTTGGCGTAGGCCGGGGCACAACAAGTGCCCATGGCCACGCCCTGCGCCTGGAGGTAGTGGGACCCGTTGAAAGTAAACCAGTTATGTTTCAAAATAAACAATAGAAGTTCCAAAATGAAATCACAAAATGGCCAAGTGTGATGATCTTGCTCATATAAGAACGTGCGTATCGTCCCGACGCCCTGCTCGTGAGGGATACTGGAGTATAATGCCTCCACATCCAAAGTCACGAGCAGGGCGTCGGGAGGAACCACCATATCTTCAATCATTTTTAAAAACTCGAGTGTGTCCTTGACGTATGACGGTAACCGCACTACGTGTGGTAGTAAATAATAATCGATCAAACGACTCGCATTTTCAGTTAAACTTCCAATGCCCGATACAATAGGCCTCCCGGGTGGAGAAGTTAAATTTTTATGGGTTTTTGGGAGTGAATAGAATGTCGCCTGTCTCGGAAATTTGTTGTTAAGAAAATTATAACAGTCTTTGTCTATAAGAGCCAATTGATATGCACGTCCAATTATATCCAAATACTCTGCTTTAAATTCTGTAGTAACCGATGGGGATATCTTTTTGTACCATGTACGATTTGAGAGGATATTAAGGCACATTTTTTCGTATCCCTCTCGAGTCATCAATACTAGGTTACCACCCTTATCTGAGGGTTTGATGACCAAGTCTGTATGGTTTCTTAGTTTGTTAAGCATCTGTAGTTGTTGTTTAGAAAGATTATTTTGCGTTGATTTTAGCTCACAATTTTTAATCTCACCTACCACTGTGGTCAGAAAAGCCAAAAGGTTAGGATTTGTAGTCAAGTCAGGGAAATTATTGGATTTTGGTTTGAAGGGGACCTGTCTTGGATTTACTGTCTTTGTTTGTATAGGTTGATCGGGGGACTGGGAATCCGGAAGACTGCCTTCCTCCAATAGTAAGATTAGATCCCGTAGAACACGGAATTCTTGCATTGTATAATGTTTTATTTTTTCTGAAATTTCTTTATCTTGTGTATTGCGTTGTCTTTCTGGGTCGTAAATATGTTTATACGTCAAGTTCCTTATGAACATATAGACGTCCTTTATGGTCTCATATCTATCCATAGGAGTAGATGGACAGAACGTGAGGCCAAGTTCAAGGACCTCTTGTTCTTGGGGGGAGAAGTGATAAGGGGTTAAGTTAATGATCGATAATTTTAGGTGGGAAGGCTTAGTGATGTGCTCAGGGGAAAATTTGAGGCCTGGGCCTGTGAAGCTGCAAAGTGGCCATCAATAGTGGTTTGTCTAAGAGAGGTAGTGCTGGGTATATTTAAAGGTAGTGTGTTAGAAAAAACCGGTGCCGCAGCACCTAGTGAATGTGTTTGAGAATTAGATGTGAAATCCTGTGTGGATGGATTACTTGGATTAGTGTTAGTGGATAAGGGTTGCAACATTTGTATCGCTTGGAGAGCCAGGGGTCCCAAATAAGGGTCCTGTGCTTCCAAACCATCTTGTGTGAGTGCCTCGACAGATCGAACAGTCTGTCCAATTTGAGTCCCCCCAGTTCCTAATGGTTGAAATTTGGAAGTTTCATCGGGTCGCTTTTTGGAGCGTGGTGTGTAATTGGCTCCTTCCTGTTGTCCTCGTTTACGTGTCGCCATGTCTGTTTTTGGTCTAGTATCTTGATTAGATCTAATCGATGTTTTGGATCTATTAGATTGTGCGGAGATCGAAGACGAGTCTGATTCCCAGTCAGTTTCCCTTGGACCTGTATTCAACATCTGTTCACGGGGGCCTCGCGAATAGCGGGGTCGCCTTGAACTATTGGGTCCCGGCCATCGGTAAGCATAGCCTTCCGTGAAGGCCATCTTATCTTTTAAAAATTTAGTTTGTTTTTTACCAATGATATCCCTATTAAGTTTGATTCCATACTCCTTCACCTCCTTCCATCTTGCCTCGTAATGTATATGTTTTTTTAGATTCTCATTCTTAGTATATAAAGATGATAACTCAGTGTCCAAAGTAGCTAGGTCCAATTTGTATTGGGACACCAACAGCTGGCACAAGTCGGTACTGCATTTGGTTAGAATACGTTCCCACAAAGTTCTAAACTCGCTCGAAGCATTATCGAAGGAGGGGAATAGATGAATCCTCAGACCCATAGGGCATACATTTGCCTGTATATACTTCAAGAAAAATTCTATATGCCAATATAGATTTGACTTTTTTTTAATAAGTCTCTTTACTGTATTAATATATTGGTTTAGGCTTATATCGTCCTTGGCCGGGATGTTACAGGTAGATTCAATTTCAGTCATAAGACCCGTCCATGCATTTCCAACGAAATCCATGGTTGTCCTATGAGTTCTATCAGTTATTGTTAGAATGATTTATGGTCTCTTCTATATAAATTTCTATTTTTTGAAGAAATGTGTATAAATTATGGCTTGACTAAATAAACAACTACAAAATTATCTTCAAACGCCAGATGCAGGCCAAAAATTGGCGCTAAAAAATTATAGGCAACTTTTTACGGGGTTTTTTTGGCATAAAAGATGTTTCACGATCCTTCCATATGATACTGTTCAAATATAATATGTATAAAAGGTAATAAGTGATACTTAAACCTATATACTTTGCTGCTTGCCACTTCCCAGGATGGCTGGTGCTTCCACCTGGTTAGACTTAGATATGCTTTCAACGTTTATGTTTGTTTGTCAGCTCATAAAAAAAATACATGGCGGCGTTAAATAAGGTATTGTACCAAATAAAAGTCATTGTACAACTTTTTAAGCCCAAGGCAAGCTTTATTATAAAAAAAATAGCCTCCTATTTCCCCAACTGATAACCGGTATATTGCTTGTTTTCACACAAAAAGGGGCTAACACACTTAACACTCATCTTAATTTATGTTTCCACGATCTTCCTCATTACCAGTGGTGTTGACCAGTTTGCCAAAGACACTCTATATGCCAGTATCCAGCCAATCCTTTTGCCACTATCTCACTAACATTATGATACCTGCACTTTAATCAATTCAAACCACATCATGAGGATGGGGAATAGTTGGTGGTAGGTATGCCCACCCAGTGGCCATTTCTCTCTATTGTATTGTGTTTCCTTGTAACTGTAAATATAATTAGATAGATAGATAGATAGATAGATAGATAGATAGATAGATAGATAGATAGATAGATAGATAGATAGATAGATAGATAGATAGATAGATAGATAGATAGATAGATAGATAGATAGATAGATAGATAGATAGATAGATAGATAGATAGATAGATAGATAGATAGATAGTAAAAGTATATTAATTTTAAACCAATCTGTTTCCTACAAGAATGAAAGTGACACTAAATGATATCCTTATTTCCCAAAAATAATGGGGAGGAATACTACCATACACAGCCACAAAAATAATGGGGGATAGTACCATACACATCCACTAACTGCCCTGCAAATTATTTTTCATTAAATCATTTCTTATTGGGTTTTTCTGTATCCTTTTAAAATCCTTAATGAACACCCCTTAATTTAATTTGCTTGGAATGAGTAGTGCACGTTAGTTGCAGTCATGTGTACTGCACTATAGATATTACAAATCCTGTAGTCCATAGTCCCTAGTCTATCTCGGGAGCAAGAAAAAGAGGGTGGCTATGTCCTATATACGATGAGACCATGAAGTTTGAACATGGCTTTTCTCTAATAGGAAGTTAGATCACAGCAGTATAAATAAATAATAATAACTTTTGGAGATGTGGAGGAGGCTGAGAGTAATAGAAGGTGCTTTTTAAATTAAATAGTAACTCTATTTGTGCTGAGAAAAAAGCATTCCCCTCTGGGTGATCTATGCACATTGCAGGGATTTTACAAACCTTTGTTGCAGATTCCTACCTTTGGGTATTCTGAAGAAATAGCTATTGGTTTCTCTGTGTCTATGTTGAAAGTGAATTTAATTGGAGTGATTTTATAATTATCAACCAGCTGCTGCACTTGCAGGGTTCTAACAAGGAAAGTGGTAGGATCTGCATCCATTTGTATGTGACTTTCCTTTTGGAGTAAAAATTATATTTTTGTTGCAGGGGATGCCCAAAATCTGATTTCTATCTTTGTCCAAATTTCTGGGAAAATCACTAGGGCAATCACACATAAAACAAACTCATATCTGGGGGGCTTTGTGTACACCATCTGTGTACAGAATGCCTCCAGGTTGCCATATTGCATTGAATTTTACAGAAAATTACAGAGCTGAATATTGAAAATGAGGGGTTATCTTTAGAAACATTTCATTACAGTATGACTTGTGTATACATTTTATATGCTATATTAATGTTTTTATTTGCTATTTTTTTTCCTGTGAAAATGGAGTTATCCTTTAGACCCCGTTCACACTGGGGCGACTTGTCAGGCGACCTGGTCACCTGAAAAGTCGCCGTGGGTCGCCTGCCATAGAGTAGCACAGGACCCGTTCTAATAGGAGCGACACAAGTCGCTCCAACTTAGAAAAGGGGTCCTGTATTACTTTGGGGCGACCTGGAGCGACCTGCATTGACTTCAATGATATGAAGTCCGTGCATGCCGCTCCGAGGTCGCGGTGCGAGCTGTGCACCGTGACTTCACAGGTCGCCCCGGGAAGTCGGGTCGCTCCAGCAGAGGTCCTCTGATGAAACGCGTAGGGTGGAGTCAAAACGTCATTACGTCACTTCCAGTTTTTGGAGCCTGGGCTGTGGAACGCGGAGGCTTCCCGGCCGCAACTACTGATCTCGGACAGCCTAAACTGAAATCAAAGCCGGATTAAACGCTGTTTCCACTGGAGAACCCCGGATTATCCCATCGCCTGAACAAACAGGTCGTATACAAGGGGTGACACCTAGTGAGCACATTGGAGATTGCAACCCCATTTTTTATCCCCTCTGAATATCGTTCTCTATTTTAACCCTTCACTAAGTGGTATTCTCACTTAAATCACACACAGCACTTTTATTACAAGAAACAATCTGTTTATTCATTTATTTATTATTTTATTGAAGGTGGTTCTCAGTAAAATACTATTCATCACTAATAAATTGCACCTTTATTTTCTGAAATTCACTGATTCTCCATTATATCAGTATATATATGGCACAGCAATTAGCACTTTATTTACTTGCACTTCTTTGGGTCCAGGATAAATAATTGGTTATTCTTGTCACATCACAAGTGCACTTTACTTTGGACCCAAACTTTATCTTCTTAATAGTGTACTAGCACGTTTATTTAAGTTGGCACCTACACAGCACTTAATCACTTTAAAGGTAGCGCCGTTGCAACCTCTTTGTACCTATTTCATTTTCTAACCCCTGTGGGTTTGGTTGTTGGCAGCTTACACCTTTTTAACAATTTCGGATTTCTTTCCTATAACTCCATAGCGCTGGTCACCCCCGTTTTTTACACGCCTGTATGTAAACCGGCTCTTAAGAAGACACTTTGAATAAATATTTATTAACCAGAGTTTAGTGTCACTTTAAGACAAATAAAAGCTCAGTATTACGCTAAAATTCTATGCTATATATCTAATAAATCTATATGAAAGTCATATGTTTATGTTTGTCTATATAAACAACTAATTAAGAGTAATGAGTTTGTGAACTCTGGTAGGCCTAGCTAGTCTCAAGGGAATTAATTACACACCAAGCTCATTATATATATATATATATATATATATATATATATATATACGCTATGTACACAATGTTTTGGGTTAATCTCAAAGATGTTTGACCAGTTTTACCTGTGTGGGCTTTTGTAATGGCACATCTGTACGTTCCTTGGAAAAGGAAAGGGCAAATATAAAGAGCACAGAGTATAGTATTACTAATTAATTATTTTTTATTTAGAAATACATGAAACTTTTTTTTGGCTTAGTGGAAATACTCCCTATGGATACACCTTCAGCGAATATATCTTGCTGACATTGATAATTCCAATAGGTTGGCAGGGTTGAGTCTGTGTCTAGTGATTTGAGGTAAGCCAACATTGTAATAACAGCAAAGATCTACCAAGTACTTTGTGATGTGTGCCAGCTGATCTCAAGTCCCTCTAAAGCAGCCTTTCTCAACCTTTTTAATATGGAGGAACTCTTAAAAAAACTTTCTGCTCTCAGGGAAGCCCTGCCATTCATTTCAATAGCTACAGCTCACAGTACTGTAGTGTGGTAGTAATTGAGCAGAATGTTCATCACATTTGTGTTTTTTTGGAAAATTCTCTCCTTGCATGTAGCTAAAGAGACCATTGGTGTCAGTTGATACTCTTCTGAGAGGTTGCTCATGATCAGTGCCCTTTAAAGTGGTTGTAAACGCTTCCATATACGCGGGAAAATGACTCTCCTCAGATGATGCACAGAGATTAAAGTGTTTTAACCTCGGCTACCTCCAATCCACTCTACCTAAACAGAAGAGTATGGAGTCTTCTTCCATTTTATTTTTTTTTTAGTGGACCCGATCAGACCCAGAGGTAGGCGGGTGAAAATCGATACAGGTTTGTTTACCCGCCTTTCCCTAGGAATGCATGGACTTTCCAATCTGGTGCACTGAAAAACGAAAGGAACACTATGAATCCCATAGTTCATAGTCCATAGTTCATCTCAGGAAGGAGTAAGAATGAGTGGCTATGTTCCTACATGGACTACATGGTCTTGTGTCTTTTTTTTCAACCAGACTAACTATGTAACTACATACAGTGGAGCTATGGAGAATGAATGTAGCCACCCTCTAAATGGAAGCCAGATAACAGCGGCATAAAAAAGGAATTGGGAGATTTGCATATGGCTGAGAGCAATAGAAGGTATTTATTTTAGCTAGGAATGCATACATGAATACAATTATTATGATTAATATTATTATTTTGAATTCTTTATTTAGCATTTTAAAACATAGCCAGGGGTATACCAGAAGTAAAAGAAACAATACAGGAACCTCAGCATAAAACAATTCAGTTGGTATCTATAAGAACTTTTTTTCCCATCCATCATCAGATATCATAAACTGTTTTAATGCACATGGGTAGTATATGAAAACAGTATGTACAATTTTTGAAAATATTTGGGGGAACATTCCTTTTTTTTTAAAAGAATTTTGAGCTGATTTTTAAGATATAAAATCTTGGTCTGAAACAATCTTGTATATATACTTTATAAACACCTTGTACAAGGATTAAACATTAATAAGCCAGATACATATATGCAAGTTGGATGTTACCAACTATATGAAGTCAGCATATAGTCTGCATCTTGGAATAGTGCAATTCTCCAAAGAGAAAAATTAGAAGTGATATCTAGGAGAGGGAAGAGGAGAGAAGAACTATTTTTTAAAACTAGCATTTAGTGTCACTCTAGGATCCCTGATTAGAAGTAACGTAGTTTGTTCACATATGATTTTTTGAGAGAACTCCGACATATAGGGGTTTATTTACTAAAACTGGAGAGTGCAAAATCTGGTGCATCTGTGCATAGAAACCAATCGGCTTCCAGGTTTTTTTTATCAAAGCTTAATTGAACAAGCTGAAGTTAAAAGCTGACTGGCTACCATGCTCAGCTTCACCACATTTTGCACTCTCCAGTTTTAGTGAATCGACCCCATAGGATTAGGTTTATGGAATGAGATGGGTTTAATGTGGTCTCTCTTTCAGATCTGAAGACCCTGTCTCACAACTTTCAATGAACAGTGCTCTAAAAAGGAGAAATGCATAAAAACTGGAGCTCCAATCAATGGAAATTCTAAGCAGGAGTTTTGCCTTTGGTTTCTGGGCACATCTTTCAACATTTCCAAATTTGCACATAGAAATGGTTGTAAACCATACCGGGGTTACATATTTTGTTATAAAAGGAATAACAATAGCACCTGAACTGCAGGTTTTGATCTTCCTCCTGGTTCTGCTCATATACGTCATCACTCTCGGTGGCAATATGACCATATTTATTCTGATCTGCTTGGATAATCGCCTCCATACTCCCATGTACTTTTTCTTGGCCAACCTGTCCATAGTGGACATTTCATGTTCCACTGTTACGCTACATAGGATCTTAGTAAACTTTGTCACAAAGGATAATACTGTGGGCTTCTCTGCATGTATGACACAGAGTTTCTTTTTTGGATCATTATCTGGCAATGAATTATTTATTCTGACAGCTATGAGCTGTGATCGATACATGGCCATTTGTAAACCTTTAACCTATTACTTGATCATGAACTTTAAAACCTGCAGTGTGCTAGCTTCATTCTGTTGGTTGTTAGGTTTTATACAGGTTATTCCTTATTGTGTCATGTTAGTTAACATCCCTTGTTACTCATCTAATGAAATTGATCACTTCTTTTGTGATCTACTTCCAATTATGAAAATAGCTTGCAGTGACATTTCTGTTTTGGAAGCATTGTCCTTTATACAAGGTATAATTATGTTCTTCCTAATTCCATTTTGTCTGACCTTCATTTCTTACTTTCTGATAATCATCGCCATATTAAAAATACCTTCTAACATTGGCAGGCGTAAAGCCTTCTACACATGTTCATCTCACCTCACTGTTGTCATTTTGCTTTATACAACACTGATTTTACAATATCTGATACTAAACAATAGCTTTGGATCCACCAAGCTTTTCTCTATATTTAATACTGTTATTGTCCCCATGCTGAATCCAATTTTGTATAGCTTAAAAAACAAAGATGTGAAATCATCTTTTAAAAGGAGGCTGGGCAGCATAAAGAAGAAATTACATTTTTAATTATAACCCACAAAGCCCACTCCAAAGCCCGCTCCAACTTATTGCCTTCATACATTTCCTCATTAATTACTAGTTTCCAGGTAACATCATAAGTGCAAACACTTCTCTGCAGATGAGCACATTTTGACTATCTCTGCCTTACTGGAAACCCATATAGGGACCTCGCGGACTAACATAGTTGAGGGCTTCTGTCCCTTTTTTCATTGAGTGTGTGTGTTTTTTTTTAGTAAGACCTCGTTCTCATGAGGTTTGTCAATGTGTGCCCCGTGTATTGGCGGTGTTTACAAGCATAGAACTGCACAGGTGCGACAATGTTGAAAAAAAAAAACAATATTTTTTAGTTTCTGCTATAAAACATATCTAATAAAACTTTTTAAAAAATCTAATTTCTTTATTAATTTAGGCCAATTTAAATTCTTCTATATATTTATGGTAAAAAAAATCCCAAATTGATCGGTTTGCACAAAAGTTAGCTTCTACAAACTATGGGATAGATTTATGAACTTTTTATTTTTTTATTGTTTTTTTAATAATGGCAACGATCAGCAATTTTTACTTCAACAAATTTGACACGGGGGGCCGGATTTAAAGAAACTGCAGCTTCAAACATCTATGACGTGTTTCAGTTTCGCCGCGTTCAAATCAATTAACTGGCGCTGCGGCGAATTGGCGAGTAAAACAGCAATAATGAATTCCGCCGTCAGCGGGATTCACTTACGATCGCGGCTTCGCCAATTCGCAAACTTATGTCTTCCTGCTTATAGCAGTTTCACATAGCGATGTGGGCTAGTGGATTAGTGCACACATCACATGTCTGTAATTCATCTCCCTCTGCTGTAGGTTCGAGGCTTACCATCTCCACCTACTTTTTTTATTTTCTTTTTTTGTTTATATTGCTAAAATGGAACGGATTACATCATATATATTGCTAAATAATGTTACACTCAGAAGCGCTTGCAAGCTTACACCATTTTAAGTGTTTTTTTGATCTTGTCTGTGTGTCGAATCGATCTTATGAAGGAAAGTACCAAAGGCAAGTGACCAAACCCCTACCCTACTTCAGGGCAAGATGAAACCTCACAATTTTACCATGGTCTTCTTCCCACATTCCATACAATGTTTAGTTCTTTAGCTATATGTGCTTTTTAGCCTTAACACACTCCATTTTTTCCACCATACAGCTTTATTCTGCACAATAGCTAAGTGCTTTGCAACTTCACTGCAGTTCACAACGTCATGGGTTCAAATCACATCACTACACTTGGGATCTCTTTTCACTCTCATTTTTTTAAACAGTTTTTTTAAACTATCTTGAATTTGGGGGGGGAGGGGGGTGTCCTACCCAAATTTCAAGCACATCAATGGAAACAACACAATTTTGATTTTATGAGTGTGGTCCTAGTTTTATCGAGATGCAATTCTTTACATATTTACCATGGTTCTTACAATTTCTTGACCAATAAACATAGGTGTCTGATATTGGACTCTCTCCATATTTCAACAACACAGGCCCTCATAGTCCAACACTACATTTGCCTCACACCTCAACACAACACTGTCACATCCCTACTCTACATTACAACCCCTCACATCACCAGTACAAGCAGCATGCAAAGTGCAAAACTCCGGCCTTGGCAGCTTAATGGGCCATACACTAACAATTTGTCTAGACTTTTTCCTGTAGACTTAACCAAACCATATAATAGAAGCTCAAACCTCAACACTTTCAATTTGGATGCAATCAGGCAGGCCCTTGCACTACATAGAAAATGTCAATCGGAAGGATAAAGTCTTCTCTAAATCTTACAGTGTGGATGGCCCTTTTGTCTGTAGGCACCCACACAAAACAAAAAAACACATGTTCAATTCTAATGTATTTATTTATTTGAGAATGACAGCAGAAGGAGGGATGCAGCAAAAGAATATTGTCACTCTCCAGTCCGTGTGCCTTTACAGCGCCAGACCACGATCTTTGCTCCATGGCTACGGGATTCTGATGTCTTCCACAACTTCCGGCAGAGTTCAGAATCCATTCTGCACCTCTACCAGCTCATAGGGGACAGGCATGGCAAGGTTGCTGGGCAGCTTCCAAGCCACTTTCGAAGTTCCAGGGTGTTCATGTTGGTCATTGGCCATGTGCCTTACCAAATATCCACTGACCACAAAAGAAAATGAGTGGAGTCCATCAAGGTGGGTTTCTACCACCTACACCCGCAAGCAGTACCACTCCTGGAAAAATAAAACAAAGGATAAGACATTTCATTATGAAAATCACATCTTAATGCCTGTTTGCTTCATTCTGAACTTCATTTAATTTCGACATCACGAGTGAAATAACACATTTTATGCCAACTTACACAAACCAGAAATCATTAATGTAAACATTTGAATACACACCTGTGACGCCAGACAGCCCATCACCACAGGCTTCCCATGGTACGTGCCATGATTCCAAGATGTTGATGTTCTGGAAAATTACAACACCATAAGATACCAAGCAGCCGTTCATGTTATCAATAACTACACAGGTGGCATAGACACAAATAAACACCTGCCAGCTCTTCTCAGCCCTTTACACTATTCACAATACCAACATGTTTATGGTTAGAGGTGCATGTTTTTGCTCAAGTAACACAATTTTACCAATGTTGACTACACTTTATCTACAATGGCAAGTGTCATTGGCAGATGATAATCACCCTCTGTCTCCCTGTGAGTGGCACCTCTGCTAACTAGCTAATTAATACACATGCCCTATCTTGACCGGTTACAGTACTTACATGTAAAGTGGCTAGCAACCAGGGTATTCCGGGTGGCCATACCGGCAGCGGTGCTCCGCCGCCTGGGGGCCGCCGGCTGACGGACCTCTGGCTCCCTCTCCTCCGTCAGCTCCCAAGAATCATCCCGGGCAACGCACATGTTGTGCAACACGCAGCACGCCAGGATGATCTTGGAAGCCTTTGTAGGAGAGTACAGGAGTTCACCCCCAGGCCGGGCCAAGCAGAGAAACCGGGACTTGAGAAGACCTATGGTCAACTCAATGATACTCCGGCTTCTCCGCAAGGCCCTGTTGTAATTCCTCTCTGCTGGGCCCTGGGGGTACCTGATTGGAGCCATCAGCCACGTCAGCTGCGGGTAACCAGCATCCCCTGAAAAATAAGAAAAATATACATTAGTTATTCATATCATGTGACTTTAGATGACTCCTCAAAATGGGAGACAATTAGGCATTTTACTAAACAACCTGCTCGTCTGTTTGCAAAAAATCATATGAAACATCTCAACTCTGTCTAACTGCCTAAATCACTAATACAAATGGGAAAAAGGACACACAAAGTGGTGGGTTTCTCTTGCAAGTTACAACTTGGCCCCTATTCTGTTCCTATTACATTAGCCTAGGTCTTACTTCTGGAATATATCTGCAACTAGAGTGAGGAAACCAATATTGACTCACTTATGCAAAGTACTTTGGGGATATGGCAATACCATTGGAATCATTTGTAGGTTTTCTTTGGGTGGCTAGAGGACACCATTTACACATTGGTTAACCACCTTCATTGGACTCAAAGACAACTTTGCAAATCTTTCTTTTGTGAGCTGCTAAGCTGCTGATCTGGTTGTGTGTGAACAGCCTGACAACTAATAACACATCCATTTTAGGTAGGCTTTGCTTAAATCAGGGTGTACACCGATGTAGCTTATTCCTATGTCTATGTAATCTTACAGTTTATGTTGTTAAGACAAAATACTTTACCAATAAGCCACCCTTCGGGCATTTGTCCACTTTCAAACACCTCGTACAGAGTACTTGTTCTTAACATACTGGAATCATGGCACGACCCTGGGTGACCAGTGTTGACACTCATGATGCGCTGTTTGGCGTCACACACTAATTGGACGTTCACAGAGTGGTACTGCTTGCGGTTCCGGTATTCACTTTCGTGGCTCCTTGGGGGCCTAATGGCTATGTGGGTGCCATCGATTGCCCCTAGGATTTGCGGCATGTGTGCCCGCCGGTAGAAACCCAACTTGACTTCATTCCACTCATTTTCATTCTGTGGCCAGTGGATAAAATTGGGCACTATATCCACTATGGCATTAATGACCAACATGAACACCCTTGAAACTGTGGGCTGGCTAATGCCCATGATACTTCCCGAAGTGGCTTGGAAGCTGCCACGCCCTAAAATATACAAAGTGGCCAGCAATCTGGCCATGCCGGGCACCGCATGGCCGCGCTGTGTGTCCGGGTCAATTTTCTCTGCTATGAGCTGGTAGAGGTGTAGAATAGTTCCTCGCTCGAGCCGGAACTTCCTCCTGACATCAGAATCCCGCAGCTTGTCCAAATAGATCCTTGGAGCAAAAATGCGTGGCTGGCGAGGTAAGGGCACACGGACTGGAGGTGCTGCTGCTGAAGGTGCTGCTGCTGCTGCTGCTGCAGCTTCCCCACCTTCTGCTGCCTCCTGTGCCAGGGCCTCCTCAAACAAGGCACCAATAAATGCCAGCATTGCACCATCTAATGCGTCTGGGATATCGTCCTCCATTTTGAACGCGCAAATTCGCGAATGCGCAGATATATATAGAAACGGCCGCTAATTATCACACCTGTGAGCCAGCTATAAAAGGAGCACATGGCCAATATGGCTGCTGGATGTTATAGATCGATGTTTCTTATGTGCTAGCAAGACCCTGTGACCCACAACCTACATTATCTGGAGGTAAGACAATTGTATCTCTCTCTCCCAAAAAAAAGGAAGGAGACAATTTGTACTTATCTTGGGTGTGCTTAAGTTGTCTATGGTGAATCCCCTCCAACCCACAATAGCTTGGGAACCCCTCAAGTGTCTTTTAATCATTGGCAGTTGGCCCCATGTGCATGTGGTTTGGACATGTGTTTTCTCATGTTTGTTAAAGGTGTGCAGTCTAGATTTGGCATCTAAACCTGCCCCCTTACCTTCCCAGCTTCCAAAGACACCATTTTTGCTTTCCTGATAACTGTAATTTATTATGTGCACGTATGTAGGTCATGCGATTTCTCATGTATGTTTAATGTTTGCAGCCTCCTTTTGCCTATAAAGGATTACACCACCACCACCACCACCACCACTGTGTTTGTGACATTAGGTAAGTGTTTGGAGGGCCTCGTGTGATTTGTACCCCTATGCGTTTTCTTATGTGTTTTTTTTTTACATTTCTTTGCAGCCTCTTCTGCTCTTTAACACCACCACCACCACCACCACCACCACTGTGTTTGTGCCATTAGGTAAGTGTTTGGAGGGCCTCGTGTGATTTGTACCCCTATGAGTTTTCTTATGTGTATTTTTTGTACATTTCTTTGCAGCCTCTTCTGCTCTTTGCCACCACCACCACCACCACCACCACCACCACTGTGTTTGTGCCATTAGGTAAGTGTTTGGAGGGCCTCGTGTGATTTGTACCCCTATGCGTTTTCTTATGTGTTTTTTTTTTACATTTCTTTGCAGCCTCTTCTGCTCTTTGCCACCACCACCACCACCACCACCACTGTGTTTGTGCCATTAGGTAAGTGTTTGGAGGGCCTCGTGTGATTTGTACCCCTATGCGTTTTCTTATGTGTTTTTTTTTTACATTTCTTTGCAGCCTCTTCTGCTCTTTGCCACCACCACCACCACCACCACCACTGTGTTTGTGCCATTAGGTAAGTGTTTGGAGGGCCTCGTGTGATTTGTACCCCTATGAGTTTTCTTATGTGTTTTTTTTTTACATTTCTTTGCAGCCTCTTCTGCTCTTTGCCACCACCACCACCACCACCACCACCACCACCACCACCACCACCACTGTGTTTGTGCCATTAGGTAAGTGTTTGGAGGGCCTCGTGTGATTTGTACCCCTATGCGTTTTCTTATGTGTTTTTTTTTTACATTTCTTTGCAGCCTCTTCTGCTCTTTGCCACCACCACCACCACCACCACCACTGTGTTTGTGCCATTAGGTAAGTGTTTGGAGGGCCTCGTGTGATTTGTACCCCTATGAGTTTTCTTATGTGTTTTTTTTTTTACATTTCTTTGCAGCCTCTTCTGCTCTTTGCCACCACCACCACCACCACCACCACTGTGTTTGTGCCATTAGGTAAGTGTTTGGAGGGCCTCGTGTGATTTGTACCCCTATGCGTTTTCTTATGTGTTTTTTTTTTACATTTCTTTGCAGCCTCTTCTGCTCTTTGCCACCACCACCACCACCACCACCACTGTGTTTGTGCCATTAGGTAAGTGTTTGGAGGGCCTCGTGTGATTTGTACCCCTATGCGTTTTCTTATGTGTTTTTTTTGTACATTTCTTTGCAACCTCTTCTGCTTTTTTTGCCACCACCACCACCACCACCGTGTTTGTGCCATTAGGTAAGTGTTTGGAGGGCCTCGTGTGATTTGTACCCATATGCGTTTTCTTATGTGTTTTTTTTTTTTCCTTTTCTTTGCAGCCTCTTCTGCTCTTTGCCCACTACTACCACCACCACCACGACCAAGTCTGTTTGTGCCATTAGGTAAGTGTGTTCTGTAACTGTTCACTAATTATACTGTATATGAAGAGCAATCTGCAAATCCTGTTTTTTCTGTTTTCTCTTTTGTCATTTCAGATTTAGGAGTTTGGGGCTCTTTGCTGCTGCTGGACAGCCAGATTCTCTGCCCACCTCGTGCTCCCATGGCCCCACCCACTGGAAGGATGAGAAGGGCCAGGGGGGCCAGGGGGGCCAGGGGGGCCAGGGGGGCCAGGGGGGGCAGGGTGGGCAGATCGTCTGGCTCTGGTGTGAGGGAGGCTCCAGCTGTATCCATGAGGGAGTCCACCATCCCCATCCCGGAGGAGGAAGCCGGGGGAGGTGTTAACACACCAAGTGGACAAGCTGGCTCTTCTGACAGTAGTCCTGGAGCGGGTCCGTCCACCAGAGTCAGCTTGTCCACATTAACCCGGCTTCCCCGTTTCACCCACAATCAGTGCTGTGCCCTGGTCCACGCCTATATGGCCAGATATCAGGCGATACATGGGACCAGGGCCGCGTCTTACTCAGTAACAGAGAAGAACAGATTGTGGGATGAAATCCGGGATGCTGTAAATGCACTGGGTGAAGCACCTCGCCACCGTGACAGTGTGCGGAAGAAGGTCAACGACATCTGTGGGTCCGTTCGGAAGAAGCTAATTGCATGGGCTGCGGAGGGTCTTTATGACCGTCAAGGTCGGCTGGATGAACGTGCACAAAGTTCTCTCTGGGATTATCAATTACCTTTCTTGAACATCATAGGACCCGATACCATCTTTCCCAGAGAGGACTTAGATTCGGATGCTTTGCACCGAGGTAGGATATTATCTTGGATGTCAATTGTGTGAGTTGTTTGGAAAAGATTAACTACTATCCTATGTGTGACATTAAGAGAATGTGATACTTGCCCTTCCAATTGTCCTTTTTTTGTTTTCCCCAACCTGCAATTTGTTCATCTGTAGCACGGATCTCAGCCCCTCCACAGCCCATGCAGCTTGGCGAACCAGACGGACTCACAGGTGTTGACATCAGTGCTGACCCTCCTCCTGGTAGGTCCAATATCATACTGTGCCAAACAATGTAGATGTTTTTTTTTGGCCAAGATAGCTCATATTGCTATGTCCTTTACAGAAGATCCGCAGCAGGGAACACACCCAGTGCAGCTAGGCCTGGAGGAAGGTGTTGGTATGTCTAGTCAAATAATGTTTTTTTGAATCTTATTAACCCCATTAACACACATGTTTTTTCTTAGGAAAGAGTGTTGCCTTTTAGATGTTTACCCTGCAAAACACAGTTGACAGCATTAATGGGTGCCGTCATTAGTAGGCAGACCAAGCCTTCTTAACCTTTGGGAGGGTTTAGCAAGTGTCCTATGAGCCCAGGAAAGCACTTTTGAATGTTTGGCCTCAATGCTTCACATTCATGAAGCTAGGAGGGCAATCTGGCCATAATCATTACTGACTAAGGTTATGTACTAAACATGTTTTTTTTTTTTTTTTTAAAAGAACATCAGGCCCCTCTTGACGTTGCAGCTGGAGTTGGATCAGGAGCTGGCGACGATTCTGCATCCAGTGCTGTGGTATGTGATATAAGGGAACAAGGTGCACATGTAACATTTCAATGGTAGCATTGATTTTGGACTAGATGTGGCTTACATTGTGTGTGTTAAATTAGTGCTATGACATTCTGACGATGCACCAGCACAACAAGAGTTCTATCTTGAACATCAGGGAATTATGTTATAATTTGGTGTGCCACTAATGTTCCAAAAACATCCAGGATCTTTAAAGTCCGGCCCGTCTTTGATTTTCCAGGTCCAAATTCATGGGTATCGTTTGGTTGGGTTGTCCTCTAGCCGATTGATGGCAAGATTTTAGACAACATACGTAGATGTATAAAGTCATTGGTGTAGTAACAGATTTACCAAAAGCATAAACAACCTACCACACCAGGGTTAATTGGGAACACCTTCATGTTGAATCTTTTTTGCCTTTGTCATATTAGTCCTACCAATATAATATGTACCCATTATCAGAAGTGTTGCTAGCTTGGATAATCTTACAATGAACAAGTACTCATTAGAAGCACATCAAACTTTTCAACGTTCTGCTTGGGGTGTTAAGTTGTCAAACTAATCTGAAATATTTAGTCATGATGTTTGATAATGATTTGGTCTATTTCTTCTGCTTTCAGGTAGCCTTAGATGCAGAGGGATTGTCACCTACCCAACTTCGTCCATCTATGCTGGATGTAGCCGAGAGGCTGCTTGATGAGTATCAGGTCCAAAATGAGTTAAGGAGGCGTACTCAGCAATCTACTGAGGCAGTACGTCTGCTCGGGCTCATACAGGAATCTGTAGCAACAATGGTACAGGTTCACCAGGATATGTTACAGGTTCAACAGGATATGCGTAACAGCTTGGTAAGTTTAGCAGACCAGCATCAACGGATCGGCAAAGTGTTGACACTCAGGTGCTGGCCACACGCCAATGCCTGTTTGGATCTGAAGATGCCCCATTGGCAGAGCCCTCCCAAACATCTCACTCACCTGCCACTGCAGGTTGTGGTAGTGGGAGGGTAATGCCAGTGTTGGCCACTTGTCAGGCAGCTGGGGATGGGACAATTCCTCCTGTAGCCACTCCTAGCACTTCACACTCCGTTCGGACTCCCACACCCCTCAATGAGCAATCCTCCTGCACAACCTCAATGCGCACTGGTTCCACAGTACCCCTTCCACCTGACTACATTCCCTCCCACACCTTTATCACTTCACTCCTCCCAGGCCGTTCTTCTTTTTTGTCACCAATGCGACATGTCGTTTGCCCCCGCACCGTGGACCACAACAACCAATCAACCACCACTCCCCACACATCTTCACAACCCTTGCACCACCAGCAGCATCAAATAGCCTTGGAGCAGCAACGATCCCATCTCATGGTAATGGCACACGTTACCCAAATTCTTAGGCTGAGCACAGAGCAGATGGGACTATTGGCACAAGATCTTCAGTCTGGGACATTTCCAGGGTTCAACACCCTGCATCAGCAGCAGCCTCAGACACAAGATCTGATTCTAATGGGCCACTTTACCAGAACTCTAAGGCTAACCCCAGAGCAGATGGGACTATTGGCCCACCATTTGATGGCAGGAACCTTTCCATTGCTCACCACACTGCTTCAGTCACCACCACCACCACCAACTTAATTTCTTTTTTTTTTTTTTTTTTTGGTTTTGTTAATGATTGTTACATTGGCCAATTTGTGGGGCCATTTTTTTTTAAATTTGAGGGTGGCACAATATGATTTCTTATAGTGCTTTTTTTGGGGATGAAATAAAATTTTATGCAAAATGATTAGTTTGTGTTTGCTCTTTGGTTTTTTAGGAGTGTTGGTGGCCAAGTAATGGCCCTGGTTAATGTAGGCATTTATACACACGTGCTTCTCGATCTCCAAACATATGATTTCATGTAAATTTAGATAACTCAATGTTCACATAACGACCCAAGAAAAGGTCTCCCTTCAAATGTAGCTTCAAAACAAGTCTCAAGGCTAACATAAACCAAAGCCAACATACTAACAATTACAGACCACACCACTCAAGTAAACAAATACAACACAAAAGACATTCGATGTGTACACCAAAAAGAAAACTTGGGTAATAAAATAAATGTTTTAATAACACATGTGGGTGTCTACCAACTGTAGCGTACAAAAAATATATTACAATATATAATAGAATGAACTAAATTGCCAATGTAACATTTGTGTTGCAAAGAGCAACATACTTAAATTTAATTTAGATAAACATTTTAAACATTTTTTATGTTTTGACATCATTTTTTGGAAGGTTTTCACAAAAACAATTCATTTTTGTAAACATTTTTGGTTTTGTCCGTTGCCATAAAAACAACAAGGCTTTTTTGTAAACATTTTTGGTTTTGTCCGTTGCCATAAAAACAACAAGGCTTATTTGTAAACATTTGTGGTTTTGTCGGTTGCCATAAAAACAACAAGGCTTTTTTGTAAACATTTTTGGTTTTGTCCGTTGCCATAAAAACAACAAGGCTTTTTTGTAAACATTTTTGGTTTTGTCCGTTGCCATAAAAACAACAAGGCTTTTTTGTAAACATTTTTGGTTTAGTTTGTTACCAAAAACAACAAGGCTTTTTTGTAAACATTTTTGGTTTTGTCCGTTGCCATAAAAACAACAAGGCTTTTTTGTAAACATTTTTGGTTTTGTCCGTTGCCATAAAAACAACAAGGCTTATTTGTAAACATTTGTGGTTTTGTCCGTTGCCATAAAAACAACAAGGCTTTTTTGTAAACATTTTTGGTTTTGTCCGTTGCCATAAAAACAACAAGGCTTTTTTGTAAACATTTTTGGTTTTGTCCGTTGCCATAAAAACAACAAGGCTTTTTTGTAAACATTTTTGGTTTTGTCGGTTGCCATAAAAACAACAAGGCTTTTTTGTAAACATTTGTGGTTTTGTCCGTTGCCATAAAAACAACAAGGCTTTTTTGTAAACATTTTTGGTTTTGTCGGTTGCCATAAAAACAACAAGGCTTTTTTGTAAACATTTTTGGTTTAGTTTGTTACCAAAAACAACAAGGCTTTTTTGTAAACATTTTTGGTTTTGTCCGTTGCCATAAAAACAACAAGGCTTTTTTGTAAACATTTTTGGTTTTGTCGGTTGCCATAAAAACAACAAGGCTTATTTGTAAACATTTGTGGTTTTGTCCGTTGCCATAAAAACAACAAGGCTTTTTTGTAAACATTTTTGGTTTTGTCCGTTGCCATAAAAACAACAAGGCTTTTTTGTAAACATTTTTGGTTTTGTCCGTTGCCATAAAAACAACAAGGCTTTTTTGTAAACATTTTTGGTTTTGTCGGTTGCCATAAAAACAACAAGGCTTTTTTGTAAACATTTTTGGTTTAGTTTGTTACCAAAAACAACAAGGCTTTTTTGTAAACATTTTTGGTTTTGTCCGTTGCCATAAAAACAACAAGGCTTTTTTGTAAACATTTTTGGTTTTGTCCGTTGCCATAAAAACAACAAGGCTTATTTGTAAACATTTGTGGTTTTGTCCGTTGCCATAAAAACAACAAGGCTTTTTTGTAAACATTTTTGGTTTTGTCGGTTGCCATAAAAACAACAAGGCTTTTTTGTAAACATTTGTGGTTTTGTCCGTTGCCATAAAAACAACAAGGCTTTTTTGTAAACATTTTTGGTTTTGTCGGTTGCCATAAAAACAACAAGGCTTTTTTGTAAACATTTTTGGTTTAGTTTGTTACCAAAAACAACAAGGCTTTTTTGTAAACATTTTTGGTTTTGTCCGTTGCCATAAAAACAACAAGGCTTTTTTGTAAACATTTTTGGTTTTGTCGGTTGCCATAAAAACAACAAGGCTTATTTGTAAACATTTGTGGTTTTGTCCGTTGCCATAAAAACAACAAGGCTTTTTTGTAAACATTTTTGGTTTTGTCCGTTGCCATAAAAACAACAAGGCTTTTTTGTAAACATTTTTGGTTTTGTCCGTTGCCATAAAAACAACAAGGCTTTTTTGTAAACATTTTTGGTTTTGTCGGTTGCCATAAAAACAACAAGGCTTTTTTGTAAACATTTTTGGTTTAGTTTGTTACCAAAAACAACAAGGCTTTTTTGTAAACATTTTTGGTTTTGTCCGTTGCCATAAAAACAACAAGGCTTTTTTGTAAACATTTTTGGTTTTGTCCGTTGCCATAAAAACAACAAGGCTTATTTGTAAACATTTGTGGTTTTGTCCGTTGCCATAAAAACAACAAGGCTTTTTTGTAAACATTTTTGGTTTAGTTTGTTACCAAAAACAACAAGGCTTTTTTGTAAACATTTTTGGTTTTGTCCGTTGCCATAAAAACAACAAGGCTTTTTTGTAAACATTTTTGGTTTTGTCCGTTGCCATAAAAACAACAAGGCTTATTTGTAAACATTTGTGGTTTTGTCCGTTGCCATAAAAACAACAAGGCTTTTTTGTAAACATTTTTGGTTTAGTTTGTTACCAAAAACAACAAGGCTTTTTTGTAAACATTTTTGGTTTTGTCCGTTGCCATAAAAACAACAAGGCTTTTTTGTAAACATTTTTTTTTTGGTTGCCAAAAACAAGGCTTTTTTTTTTTTTTTTTGGTTTTTTGGGTTCCCAAAAAAAGGGTTTTTTATAAATTTTTATATTTTTTTTGGTTGCCAAAAACAAGGCTTTTTTTGTTTTTTTTTTTTTTTTGGGTCCCCAAAAAAAGGGTTTTTTATAAATTTTTATATTTTTTTTGGTTGCCAAAAACAAGGCTTTTTTTGTTTTTTGTTTTTTTTGGGTCCCCAAAAAAAGGGTTTTTTATAAATTTTTATATTTTTTTTGGTTGCCAAAAACAAGGCTTTTTTTTTTTTTTTTTTTTTGGGTCCCAAAAAAAGGGTTTTTTTTTAAACTGTTTTTGATTTTTTTGTTAGATTTTTGTTTATAATGGGCAACAATTACAAATGTGACATTTCTTTGTGTTGCAACGTGCAACATAAGTAAACAAACCACAAAAAAAAAATACTAGGATCTTTTTAAAGGTGTGACATTCCTAACGAATGGCTCCTTAGGGTCTGGATCCACGCCACAAAGGTGTTCCAAATATAGAATTCGGTCTCCGCACCACCTCATATAATCCAGGAGGACCTCGTAGGTGAGGTGGGTGTGCCCTGGGTAGAAAAAAACATGACAATTAGTTTTAGGCAAAATGATCCAAACAAGGATTGTAATTAATGTGCCTCAACAAATATGCTTAGGAGTCTATTGGTTGGCTTTTATCAACACTCTGAAGCAAATATGCTAAATTGCTGTTGTAAACCTTAAACTCAAACTTTCACAGCAAATTGTTCAAAAGGTTACATAAGATGGCTTGGAATGTTAGTAGCAGTTCCACCAAAGCTAAGTAAAATGCTTTTCTGCATGTAAACACAAGCAATCATTTTGAAGAATGTAAGGTGTTTTGGGTTCAATTGGTCAACACGATACATGTGCACACATTTATCTCTATCACCATTGGAATCTGTGGAGCGTTCTCTCTCCCTCTTACTGTCTATAGATTGAACCTGACACATAGTAGAGACTCACCCTTAGGAATTTTGAGGGCCAGTTCTGGACGGAGCAGATGTGTCTGCTCCCCTGATCTCCTTTCCGCCATCCCAGCTGTGTTAAGAGAGAAGAAAAAGTTTATCAACAAATGGACTCACGCTAACTGTAGGTTACGCAGTCATGAAAACGCTCTAACACCCACTCATTACCCCTCCACATTTCCCTGAAAGTTTTATTTAGACATTGATATGGTGGTGATGCAGATTTGTACAGTGCAAGCGTCATTCTTCTGGGTGAAGCTTGTAGCGTTAAGGATACGTACTCCCTGCTTTTGTGCTGATTGTGTTTTTCTGATGTTTTTGGTGCCTCAGCCCTGCCTGTTCTAAGTGTTGGAAACATATCATTTTGGGAGGGCTGCGGAAAACTAATCAGGTTAGACTTACACTCTCTAGGTTTTTGGGGACAAGAGAAATAACAATCCTCCTTTTTACATGGCCCCTGTACACACCTCTAGGCACCTCCCTCCTGTTGTTTGACCCCACAGCAGGCAGCTTGCTATGGAGGCACATGAGATGAAGCCAAGCACCCTGTGCCTGTTCAGGCACTAGGCTGTGAGCCAGCCTTGCCCCCCTCCCTTCCAATGGTCTCAATGATTAGGAGTGACAGCATCAGGAGGCAATATTGGCATGCTGTCACCTCAGTTAAGGAGGAGGGGGAGTCTGTTCCAGACAAGTATTAGTGCAAAAATTTGGACCGTAAAAAATGGTCCCAGTAAGTCTTAGGGGGAATATGCACACCTATCACTTGGAATACTAATGCATAGAATGCATTCACATAAAGAACCCGCTGCCTTTAGAACAACTTGAAGCCTGAGCGGGGACATACACAGTTAGCATTTCTCCACTTACTAAGTAGACACATTACTGGAAAAGCACACAACTTACCATCATCAGGTTTTTTTGGGGCCCCTGAAGTGGATGGCGTGGCTGGCTCTGGAGAAACTGCACAAAAAGAACACAAATTGTGAACTGGAATGTGGTACATTACCGAGGAAGAGTATTTATGAAAGATTGACAAACACACATTTTCAGTGTTGACTAAATCAGGACATGATTAAATTACAATGTCCCCTAAAAATTTACAAGTACAAAGCACACCATTTCCAATGTAGAGAAACTAACACCAATTTAGAATAGGGTGGCTTGAGATAACTTACAAAAGATAACATGTCCTGTAAAGCTCCCCAAAACCACCTTTCAAACATGAAGGTTAAGCAAGAGTGTTTCATGACCAACCTTCCTGTCACATATAGCAAAACTACACTTGCTTTGACTCCAACTTAGATTATCCTAGATACACATCATCCTAGCACACACAATTCATGTGAGAATCTAATTTTAGGTACTTACAGACTAGTTCAGGGGAGCCTGGAGTGGGGGAGGATGGGGGAGACCCTACATGGGGGGATGGTGTCCCTTCATGGGGGGATGGCGTTGTATCTCCTAGAAACACAAAGACACAAATACAATCCTTGAACAAAAGCTATTTGATAAAGGCACACAGAAAGTAGTCTGGAAACATTGAAGGTAGTAGTTACAGTGGACTGGGTAAGCAGTGGCCCCTCTTCCCCAGTCCTCCACAACAAACATCCTCAATGTCAGCTGCTACAAAACCCCAATGTCAAAATATATATATTACAGCCCTTATATTTACCAGGACACATTGAACACACAAACACATGTAGAATACTTACTTCCCCTTTGAGGAGAGCCCAGGTCCTCATCCGAGTCGGACCAATTGGCCTCTTCTTGGCCAACAGTTTGTTCCTGGCCCGGATCCAGGCGACTCGGCCCTGCCTGAGGCTCCTCTCTTGCTGAAGTTACATCAACCACAAAAGAAAACAAAACAAACAATCATTCCTCCAAGTTCGACCTAATACACAACACACCAGCACATCCACATTACTTACAGGGGGCCTGAGAAGGCTGAGCCGCAACATCCTGATCACTGGTTTCTAAAATAAAAGAAAAACATTATATATTATTTATGGACACAAATAGGCAGTAACCTCTCATCATGCTAGCACCATACTCAATGCCCCTACAATTCAGAACATAGAAGTGCACTTACACCAATGAGATGCATTGACCATGTTTTAAAACAGGAGGGCACCATGCAAATTAAGCGGGCGCCTAAGGCCTCGCACCTACAGGGGCCTTGCGGCCAGTGGCGGAGCACCAACATTTCGAAGGGCGCAGTCAGGGAAATCTCCCAAGTAAAAGATTGCTTTCAATCCTCGGATCAAAAAGTTGCAGCAGTGTGCTGCAGTCCCTTCACTGCGTCTGCCAGGTGTCTGTTGTCCGCTGACACTTACTCCTCCTTCTCTGCCTGGGGATTGGCCGTCTGATCATGTTATCCTAAGATGTGGAGGAATCGGTAGGTGTGTACCTGCACCAGTAGGAAGTGACTGGCCGGTCAACTCACTCTGCTATCATCAGTTGTTGCTCTGGGAGGAGAGCTCCGCCCTGGACCCGGAACATACAGGTAACCAGGCCCAGACTTGATATTTTGCAGGCTGGTCATAGATTTGTTGTGTCCACTATGCAAAGTGGTTGAGTAGCCCCAGGGAAGTTGGAAGAGTCTGAAAATGGTTGGTGGAGGAGGAGGAGAAGAAGGCCCTGGGTGGCTGGGGGACAAGGAGAGGGCCCCTGGGGGTTTTCTAGAGGAGGAAAGATCCACAATGACGCCAGAGTCAATTGCCAAGGAAGAGAGTGGAGCTGAGCAAGTCCTGCCTATCTGACATGAAAGCCAAACATGGTGTAGATGGAGCCCTTTGCCCTACACAATGACAGCACCAGAGGTGGAAGGTGAGTGGTAGCGGGTCTTTGACATTATAGAGCATATGGACTCTGTCCATTATTGGTAGTTTTGTTTGGAGTTGTCCTTTAGATGTTTAACTGTGTTGTTTTTGACCCGAGCTGTGAGGGACTGAGGTATGACAGCCCACTATGCTGAGACTTATAGTGCCCTAGAATGTTGAGGACTGAGGAATCCTTAGTCCCTAACAGAGGGCACTACAAGTCTTAGCATAGCAGGCAGTATTTCCTCATTCCCCTACAGAGAGGATTACAAGTCCAAGCAGGTAGCCTTCTGCAGTGGGACTTGTTGTGCCCTTGACTGTGGTGGACTGAGGAAGGGAAGTGTAAGAGGGTCTCTGTAAGCTCAGATGTATGGGGGAGCTTTGGGGAACACAGAGTTCCCTTTTACACCAGAGTCCCCAGCTTCCCCCCTCAAATAATGGTTCCCAAACTCTCCTTATATCAGAGTCTTCACACTTCCCTCTTACAGTGTAGTAAGTCTGGAGACTCCGATGTAAAGGGGGCTCTGTAAAATGTGATTAGAGATTAGAAATTTCTAACATTTTTATTTTCTACTTACGATCCACAATTTTCAGCTGCTCAAATGGCTCGCTGCCTCTGACTGCATATTGGAGTGTGGCCGTCCTCCTCCTCCCCTTCTTCACCAAAAGCACAAGAGGGTGCCGTCCGTCCGCTTTGGCTAGAAGCAGAAGAAAAAAAAAAACATAAAAAATACGAATGTACATAGTAGTATTAAAGGTTGTGAAGAGACACTTGATGGAGGTAGGAAAGGTAGGAGCGAGAGGGAGGGGGGGGGGGGGTGTTGGTATTAGTGTTGTTGCATAGCTAAACACATGTCCACCTACCCAAAAAATTGTAACCTATCTGGTCACATGTAATGTATATTTTTACTTACCGGAGATTTGCTCCACAGCCTTTAGCAGGAGCCTGGGTGAGCGCCTTTTGGCATCACTCCAGGCCCGCTGCAGATCCACTATCTCAGGCAGAAACTGAAATCTCCGCTGCAGCCTCATCCGGAGACGACACATCATCTTGTGCTTTTGGTGAAGATGCGTATAAACTTTATCATACCCCCAGAGGAGGAGGAGCTGTGGAAAGAGCAGTGTATGTTTGAGTCCAAGTATGTCCAAAATAGTACAGTCTTCAAATAACATGCTAGGTCGTCTTTGAGATATTGTAGAACAAAGAATTCCATTTCTGGTGATACATATACATCGATGTCCAAATCTACCTCCATGACATAGGTTGCCCCACACTGGTGATTTCCTCTACATGATATAGCCATTTTCTCAATTGGCCTTTCATGACACACCCAGGGCCGCCATCAGGGGGGACAGGCAGTCACTGTATTTACAACCTTATTGCTGTCCATTTAGCAGGGTGCAAGTAACTTTACACACATGTAGCATAGGTATCAACTTTTGTCACCATGTTAAAAGGACAGCAGTATGGGTAGCATTACAGTGACTGTTATTAGTCCAGGCTCACTAAACTAGCCAATGCTTGGAAAAGCAAGCCATGCAGATTGCTTTTCAGGTCCCTTTTAACACGAGCTGTCTGATTGGGTGTGGCTGTTAATTTTTGACGCAGACCTGATAAGCCCCTCAATTCTCCTTTATGGAGTGTTATATGTAAATGGGATTGCTTCATTTGAGATGCAGATTTAAACTGTGTATGGCCAGGCTGAAGGTACCCAAGTTGATTGGTCGATCACCTGGAGGACAACGTACAACCAGTCTGTCAGATTTTACACACACTTATCGCTAGCATCTCTTGTAGCCACTAGCAATAATCACTGTGTTTTCCTGGCAGGGGCAGCACCAGGAGAACACAATGGCTCCGCAGGAGGGTTTCCCCTGTCTGTGTTGATGGTGGAATCAAGGCAAAATGTTTTTCCTGCAAGCCACGGGACAAACAAAGATATTTTTTTAATGAATCCATGATTTTGCCAAAATGGAAAAAAAAAGATGTTTGCTTTGTATATTCTTAAGTTTGCTACATAACTAGAACATGTAACAGTGTTATATCATTGCAGGAGATTTCCCTTCACTTCCTGTCTTGGTGTCACCAGGACAGGAAGTGAGGGAATCTCCCGTGGG